>NC_041389.1:318996299-319063822 GCF_002162155.2 Triticum dicoccoides | reverse complement strand
GGGTCCATCATAATAGCTAGATCTCTCTCTCTCTCTCTCTCTCTCTCTCTCTCTCTCTCGATCTCGATCTCGATCTTCAAAACAATGATCTCATCTGAGATCAACCTGATGTAAACTTTTGCAGTACGTTTGTTGGGATCTGATGAATTGTGCAATTATGATCAGATTATTCATTGAGAGTATTTGAATCTTTTCTAAGATTTATTTATGTGTGATTTTACAGCCTTGCATTTCTCTCTTATCTATCTATCTCTTTTGGCACATTAGGTTGATTTATCTTTAGTGGGAGAGATGCTTGGTAGTAGGTTCAATCTTGTGGTGTCCTTACTCTATGATAGGAGGAATTGCAAGGCACGTATTTATACTGTTGCTACTAAGGGTAAAACGATGGGCTTCGAACATATTGCACGATCTTATTCTATCTACATTATGCCATCTTGCTTAAAGCGTTAATCTGTTTATCATGAACTTAATACTTTGAGATGCATGCTGGATAGAGGTCTTGGGGTGGAGTAATAGTAGTAGATGTCAGTAATTTTAATGGTCCCCTTATCACAAACTTAATGCATATATATTAATTGTGACATGAAGAATCATCATAACTATGCACTATTCTATCAATTGCCCAACAGTAATTTGTCTACCCACTATTTCTATGCTCATGACAGAGATGCCTCTAGTGAAACTATGGCCCCGGGTCCATCTTCTATATTCACTAAAACTCTAGAAATCCTCGTTCTTTTTATTTTATATATCTACCACTATCAGATTTAATCCTTGCAATTGGCGAGAACAAGGGGATTGACAACCCTCTTTCCTTCGTTAGGTGCAAGCATTTTCTTTGTGTGTGTAGGTACCGCTTACCTTGTTTGTGTGGTGTCTCCTACTGGTTCGATAAACCTTGGTTATTAACTAAGGGAAATACTATCTGCTACTATACTACTTCACCCTTCCTCTTCGAGGAAATCCCAACACTATCACAAGTAGTAGCTCACTAGGCTTATTGATGCGGTGAAGTTGCTTCATCACACGGCTCAGCATCAGCCCCCCCCCCCAAATTTTAAGCTTTGGTTATAGTATACTTTATTAGTTCCACTTCTTCATTGATCTCTCCCACAATCTTCTTTCCCCAATCCTCGTCCAAGTGAAAAGCTACCCAAGATCATTGAAACCCACAACACAAACCCTAACTGGCAAAACCGATCTACAACACCAAGGGTTGGTAGAGGCGTTAGGCCTCCTCATCGGGGTTAGAGATTGAAGGTGAGGAAAACTGCTTCTAAAGGGAACTCAAAGTCCTAGACCTAGAATGTTGGTATCGTTTCAGATTCCAAAGGATAACAAGATCACTCAACTACTAAATCCTTCATGAAACCTCTGTCTATGTAATCCTAGCAAAAGGAAATCTAGTAGAGTTTGCCATGGATAAACTCTTAGGCAAAGCAAGACATCTGCCAACTTGTATGCATCACCCTTTGCTTTTGCACATCAATGGCATTTGAACAGAAGTATTTTACCCTTACCAACCGGATCTGTTGCACCTGGTAACAAACATTCAAAACCCATTTCTCGAAGTTTGTGTCCAGATAGCTCAAAATGTCGATAGTTATCTCTAGGTCATTCGGTAAAAAACAACGGTTCTTTTAACTTTCCCCTCATGGTACTACTTTGCTATCGATCACCCATGAGCATATCTGCAGAGGAAACCAGGATGCAATCTACAATCTCTCTTGGCATGTCTTGGATTTCCATCGAAGAATCAATGCATTCAATCTGGATCTTCCTTACAGTAATAACTTGCTTAAGACATGAATCCTAGTTCGTATTCCGAGATCACCTTTGGGGCATGAGTTTCGGATACCAAACAATAACAACTAGTTCATTCATTCATTAATTCATTCCAAAACCAAATTGCTCCCAAAAAGGAGTCTATTGATTCTCTCCCAATTGGTTGGATCATAGTTTTGAAGAATATGCCATTTGCATTATAGATTTGGATCTTCTTCGAGCATGGCATGTCATTTCCATGCTTGATGCTACTCTTGGGAACATTATTGGGCGTAAGTTGTGAAGTTTTTTCTGGGATTTTTTTTTCATTTTTACTAGATCCAAAAAAATGTTGAAAAGGAAAATTTATAGATCAAATGTCAAATTCCCTTCAAATTTAGTTTAGAATTTGTTTTGGTTTTTTATACTATAGAAATAAGCATTCAACATTATTCCCTGACTCCTATTTCAAGTCTATTTTAAGGGGAAAATGAAAATAAAAGTAGCCCCTCTTTTCGGTTCCCTCCCTATTGCATGGGTGGAAGAACTAAAATAGAAGACTTGGAAAAATGGACCTTAAATAAATTACTCTGTGTAGAGGAAAGGAGTTGCAAAAATACTATTTTTGCTTATTCCAACGATCCCCGGTACTGAAAAGATAAAAAGGGTTCATGATTTCTTGAATAGGAATTCTAGGATTCCATTCTTAGATCACATTTTGAATTGCTGAATAAACCGTGGAGAGTAGTTGGATGTCGATAAAATCATCAAAGGGTGGTCAGAACCTCCATCTCCACACCAAAAGCCATTCACAAACCCTAGTGTTGCATTCCCATCTCATCTCCATAGCCACCACCACAGCAATCCGTATCCAAGCTCGCCATACTTGTAGTTGTGTATTACATCTAGCAACCGTTGTAAGACATATCAACAAAGCTTTCATCCTGATGTCTTCTTTGATGATTTCTTCATCCGATCCGACCTCCATGTGTGAGTAATTCAGTAAGGCAATGGTTTGAGGCATAGCCTTGCAACCCGATGTGTTTGTAAGAGGGATTGGTGAAATGAGTTTGAATGAATGCTATGTATTGTGAAATAAAATTACGACGAAACAGGAAATGTCACGGAAGATAATTTTCTATGACAGTCCACCATCACTGCCCCCCCCACCCCCGGGGTTGCGCCCTCGACAACTTTGGCAACGTTCTGTCCTAATTTTAGGCGATGCTTTTGGGCGTCATTGGGCATGTCCATTTTTTGGGATGATTCGTAGTGTCACAGAAAATGTTTGGTGTGACAAAAAATGTTTGACAGGTTAAAAATGATTAGAAATGTCGTATTGGTCTTCAGAATGTAGTACCTTATAATTTATGCCTTCGCATAGTGTATAGCATATTATAGTCAATTTTTTAGGGTTTAGGGTTCACATGATCGTATCAAAATCCATTGATTATTTTTTTGTGCGTGTTCTCATTGTAGTGAACTATGTTAGCATGAACGGGAAATATGTTCGAATAGAAATATATTACATTAAAAGTTCTAAACTTCACTTGAAATAGTGTAAGCAATAGCAAAGGGAGTGACAGGTCAGATAGCAGTACTAGAAAAGGCCATAATTTCTTAATACTACTTAATAGACATACATGTGCATCATCATCACATCAATACCAACCGTAGCGTAAACCATGACCTACAGTGATGGACGATCATGCGGCAACACGACTGTGAGTCAGAACTACTCCTCGTCTGCTTCAGCAGCAATGAAACTGAGGAAGAGAAAGCTCCCAACACGTCCATGGTATAGCACGAAGATCATCCTATCATCAATATCCATGACGTACACATCGACTACTTTGCTCCACCCATTAAGGACGATGCTTCTATCTCCTTGTCTTGAATCCGAGTATGAAGTCGAACAGATGCTAACTCTAGAATGGAGAATACCGGTCAACTCTCCATTAGCACCCATCTCCTTAGGCACAACACTTTGCAGGAGTATCTGGTGGAAGAACACAATTTGAACACTTTTAGTAATCTACATACGTACGTGGACTCTCTGAAGAAAATGAGAGTAGATACAATTCTAACCATGAGTTTGTGGTCATTGTTGGTCTTGTTCAAACTGTGCAGGAGAGGCACGTAGGCATGATTTCTTGGTCTAGCATTCTAACTATCCGTGACAATCCAAATTTGATCAACAAATCCGATGACAAACCACATCCTTTCCCAGCTTACTGCTACTTCTTGAGCTTGCGTTGATTTTTCCCTGGAAGAGGAAATGGGATGTAGCAAAGTAGACATAAGTATTTCCCTCAGTTAAGAACCAAGGTATTAAATCCAGTAGGAGGAACAACACACAAGTCCCCAATAGATGCACCTACACAAACTAACAAACACTTGCACACAACGCGAAAAAGGGGTTTTGTCGTGGGAAACCATGGCCAGCTATGGGGCCATGAGCCCCTTTTGGTTCGGTAGGGGTATGGGCACGTTGCACAAAGAGCGGAGAAGTGCAACACAACGTGGTAGAGATCACACAGGCAGTTTTACCCAGGTTCAGGTCACCGCGAGGCGTAAAACCCTACCCCTGCTTTGGTGGATTGATGGTGGACTGTGTGGAGAACGCAATACTCTTGTCCGACAGGGTTGCCTCGGGGCGAGAGAAGCTACGCGCGTATGAGTGTACAGGAGTACCAATGGCTGAATCCCCGAACCCTTTCTACGATTGCCATGTGCCTCCTTTTATAGAGCAAGGGGTCACCACAATGGCAAATTAGTCTTTGTGTACTGATTAGATAGAAAATAGTGTTATCATACCTAATTCTGCAGGCGGACAGAGCACATTAAATGCGCCACTTAGTGTCACATCACAGTGTGCCCGGCAAGCCCTGTCGGGCTACTTTGCCAGCTTTGCGCCTGCTTGCTTGACACATCTCAGGATGGGTGTCATTTGGAGGTGTTTTCTGTAGGAAGTGGCTGACATGTGGCAGAAAACAACCACTTAGTCACTTGGGGGCTTGACACCGCACTGATTGACGACTTGCATCGTGGTGTGGTGGAGCGGTGAAGCCTTGGCGGGGTAATGCGTCCTTGCTGTGCCTGGCAAGCCTGTCGGGGTAGTCTGGAGGCTTGTTTTCGGGGCAACCTCGCCCTCGCCAGGCTCTCCTGCCCGACAAGGGAGGTTTTTCCCTTAGCGACATCTTGCTCCTCTAGCTTGACTTGGTCTTCTTGATCTGCACTCTGATTCTTCAAAGAGCTGATCTCTTATGCTTGGTCTTGGACTTGGATGCTGCAATCTTATCCTTGGGCCTGTGCACAATCTGGGCAATAGACCCAGGGTTTGTTGCACCGATAGGTTGTCAATCCCTTCACGGTCACTAGCAAGAGTGAGATATGATAGAGATAGGTATCAAAGATAAGTAAAAGGCTAAAACAAAGTAAAGATAAATAAATTGTAGCAAGGTATTTTTGGGTTTTTAGTTTTATAGATCTGAAAATAATATGCTAGGAAATAGTCCCGGGGGCCGTAGTTTTCACTAGAGGCTTCTCACTTGAAAGAATAATATGGTCGGTGAACAAATTACTATGGAGCAATTAATAGAAAAGTGCATAGTTATGACGATATCTAAGGCAATGATCATGAATATATGCATCACGTTCGTGACAAGTAGACCGACCCCTGCCTGCATCTACTACTATTACTCCACACATTGACCGCTATCCAGCATGCATCTAGTGTATTAAGTTAACAAGAATGGAGTAACGCCTTAAGCAAGATGACATGATGTTGAGGGATAGAACCAAGCAATATGGTAAAAAAACCCAACCCCATCTTTTTATCCTTAATTGCAAAAATACAAATATGTGCCTCGCTACCCCTACTGTCACTAGGTGAGGACACCGCAAGATTGAACCCATCACAAAGCACCTCTCCCATTGCAAGATAGATCAATCTAGTTGGCTAAACCAAATCAATAGATCGGAGAAAAATACAAAGCTATCTTAACCATGCATAAAAGAGTTCAGAGAAGACTCTAATAATATTCGTAGATAATTTGATCATAAATCCACAATTCGTCGGATCTCAACAAACGCACCACAAAATAATATTACATTGAATAGAACTCCAAGAACATTGATTGAAGAGAGAGAAGAAGCCATCTAGCTACTAGCTATGGACCCTTAGGTCCGTGGTAAACTACCCACACATCATAGGAAGGCGGCAAGGTTGGTGTAGAGGCCCTCCATGATCGAATCCCCGTCCGGCAGAGTGCCAGAAAAGGCCCCAGCATGGGACTCATGAGAACAGAAGCTTTTGGCAGGGGAAAAGTTTTTTTGTGTGCCCCCTGATGTACGGGGAATGTTTGGTTATTTATAGATCTGGAATTAGGGTTAGGGGAGTCCCGAGGGGCCCACAAGCCTGGGGACGCACCTCTAGGTCTTGTGGCCCTCTCGTGGCTCCTCTGGCCTCATCTCGAAGCTTCGTGGTTATCTTCTGGTCCAAGAAAAATCCTCAAAAAGTTTTGTTCCGTTTGGACTCCGTTTGGTATCGATTTTCTGTAAAAGAGAAGAGCAAGGAAAAATAGCAACTAGCACTAGGCAGTAGGTTAATAGGTTAGTCCTAAAAAAGATATAAAATAGCATATTAATGCATATTAAACATCCAAGATGGATAATATAATAGCATGGAACAATAAAAAATTATAGATACGTTGGTGACATATCAAACATCCCCAAGCTTAATTCCTGCTCATCCTCGAGTAGGTAAATGATAAAAATAGAGTTTTTGATGTGGAATGCTACCTAACAAGTTTATCAAGTAATCTTTCTTATTGTGGTATGAATATTCAGATCCATAAGATTCAAAACAAAAGTTTAATATTGACATAAAAACGATAATACTTCAAGCATACTAATAAAGAAATCATGTCTTTTCAAAATAGCATGGCTTAAGAAATTTATCCCTACAAAATCATATAATCTTGTCATGCTCTATGTTCATCATACAAAGTATTTATCATGCCCAACCCCGATGACAAGCCAAGTAATTGTTTCATACTTTTGACATTCTAAAGCTCTTTTAATTTTCACGCATTACATGAGTGTGAGCCATGGATATAGCAGTATGGGTGGAATAGAAGGTGGTAGTAGACGAAAAAGAGAAATAATTAAATTCTCACACCAACTAGGCAAATTAATAGGCTATGGATATGCCAATCAATTGATATTGGTGAAAGTGAGTAGGGATTGCCATGAAACAGATGCACTAGAGCTATAAGTGTATGAAAGCTCAAAAGAAAACTAAGTGGGTGTGCATCCAACTCACTTGCTTACGAAGACCTAAGGCAATTTGAGGAAGCCCATCATTGGAATATACAAGACAAGTTCTATAATGAAAAATTCCCACTAGTAATATATGAAAGTGACAACATAGGAGACTCTCTACCATGAACAACATGGTGCTACTTTGAAGCACAAGTGTGGAAAAAGGATGGTAACATTGCCCCTTCTCTCCTTTTCTCTCATTTTTTCTTTTTTTTCTTTTTTTATTTTTTTATTCTAGGCTCTTTTGCCTCTTTTATTATTATTTTTGGCTCTTTGGCCTCTTTTTATTCTAAGTCCAGAGTCTCATCCCGACTTGTGGGGGAATCATAGCCTCCATCATTCTTTCCTCACATGGGAAAATGCTCTAATAATGATGATCATCACACTTTTATTTGCTTACAACTCGATACCAGAACAGAAATATGACTATATGAATGCCTCCGGCGGTGTATCAGGATGTGCAATGATCTAGTATGACATGTATAAAAAATATGAACTGTGTCCAAGCTACAAATACTATGCCAAATATATGATCATGCAAAGCAATATGATAATGATGGTATGTGTCATAATAAATGGAACGGTGGAAGTTGCATGGCAATATAACTCGGAATGGCTATGGAAATGACATAATAGGTAGGTATGGTAGCTGTTTTGATGAAGGTATAAGGTGGTTTAATGCACCGACAAAAATTGTGTGGTACTAGAGTGGCTAGCAAATGTGGAAGGGTGAGAGTACGTATAATCCATGGACTCAACATTAGTCATAAAGAAATCACATACTTATTGCAAAAGTTTATTAGCCCTCAAAACAAAGTACTAATAGGCATGCTCCTAGGGGAGAGGTTGGTAGGAGTTAACCATCGCGCGCTCCCGACCTCCACACAAAGGATGACAATAAATAATAAATCATGCTCCAACTTCATCGCATAACGAGAGACCATACATGCATGCTTTGGGAATCACAAACATTAACAAAAATATTCTTACTAATCCACAATTACTCAGTAGCATGACTCTAATATCACCATCTTTATATCTCAAAACAAATGCAAGGAATCAAACTTCTCATATATTCAATGATCATCATGGAATTTTTTATTATATCCATCTTGAATACCCATCATATTAGGACTAAATTCATAACCTAAGAAAATTGCAATACCATTTTTAAGACTCTCAAAATAATATAAGTGAAGCATGAGAGTTCATTAATTTCTACAAAATAAAACCACCGTCGTGCTCTAAAAAGAAATAAGTGAAGCACTATAGCAACTACCTAGCTCAAAAGATATAAGTGAAGCACATAGAATATTCTAATAAATTCACGATTAATGTGTGTCCCAATCAAAAGGTGTGTACAGAAAGGATGACTGTAGCAAACTAAAAATCAAAGACTCATATCATAGAAGACGCTCCAAGCAAAACACATACCATGTGGTGAATAAAGATATAACCTCAAGTAATTTTACGGATGAATTGAAGACAAATGAGGGGATGCCATCCGGGGCATCCCCAAGCTTAGATGCTTAGTTGTCCTTGAATATTACCTTGGGGTGCCTTGGGAATCCCCAAGCTTAGGCTCTTGCCACTCCTTATTCCATATTCCATCAAAATTTAACTCAAGACTTGAAAACTTCACAACACAAAACTCAACAGAAAAATCGTGAGATCTATTAGTGAAACAAAGCAAATAACCACTTTTAGGTAATGTTGTGGAGTCATTCCTATTTTATATTGGCGTTATACCTATTGTATTCTAACTTCTCCATGGTTCATACCCCCCGATACTACCCATAGATTCATCAAAATAAGCAAAAGACACAATAAAAACAGAATATGTCAAAAACAGAACAGTTTGTAGTAATCTGGACTTTAGACAAACTTCTGTAACTCGAGAAATTCTATAAACTTAGGACAATGTAGGAAATTTGTATATAAATCTTGTGTAAGAAATTTAGATCAAAATCATGTTTCTGTGAATTTAAAAAATTCTTCTACTAGACGCAAAAGTTTCTATTTTTTAGCAAAATCAAGTCAACTATCACCATAGATCACCCCAAAGGTCTTACATGGCTCAAACACTAACTAAATCAATAAAAACAATTATTACAGAAGTAATATTGTGTATTTATTCAAGAACAGAAGAAAAAACAAAAAACACAAAATAAAAGTTGGGTTGCCTCCCAACAAGCGATATTGTTTTATGCCCCTAGCTAAACATAATGCATAGATCTAGGTATTGTCTTCTTTCATATTTAATCCATAAGTAGCCCTAATAATAGATTCATATGGTAACTTAATTTTGTTTCTTTGAAAGTGTTCCATGCCCTTCCTTAACGGAAATTGAAATCTAATGTTTCCTTCTTTCATATCAATAATTGCACCAATCGTTCTAAGGAAAGGTCTACCAAGAATAATAGGGCATGAAGGATTGCAATCTATATCAAGCACAATAAAATCTACGGGCACATAATTCCTATTTGCAACACTTCTCATAGGTTTCTTAATAGTGGAATCCTCTAAGTGCAAATTTAAAGAACAATCATTAAGTTTATGGAAATCTAGCACATCACATAAAGTTTTTGGAATAGTGGAAACGGTAGCACCGAAATCACACAAAGCATTGCAATCATAATCTTTAATATTAATTTTAATATTAGGTTCCCACTTGAGGGAGTCCTGGACTAGGGGTGTCCGGATAGCCGAACTATCACCGTTAGCCGGACTCCAAGACTATGAAGATACAAGATTGAAGACTCCGTCCCGTGTCCGGATGGGACTTTCCTTGGCATGGAAGGCAAGCTTGGCGATACGGATATGTAGATCTCCTACCATTGTAACCGACTCTGTGTAACCCTAGCCCTCTCCGGTGTCTATATAAACCGGAGGGTTTTAGTCCGTAGGACGAACAACAATCATACCATAGGCTAGCTTCTAGGGTTTAGCCTCCTTGATCTCGTGGTAGATCTACTCTTGTACTACCCATATCATCAATATTAATCAAGCAGGAGTAGGGTTTTACCTCCACTGAGAGGGCCCGAACCTGGGTAAAAACATCATGTCCCTTGTCTCCTGTTACCATCCGCCTAGACGCACAGTTCGGGACACCCTACCCGAGATCCGCCGGTTTTGATACTGACATTGGTGCTTTCATTGAGAGTTCCTCTGTGTCGTCACCTATAGGCCCGATGGCTCCTTTGATCATCAACAACAACGCGGTCCAGGGTGAGACTTTTCTCCCTGGACAGATCTTCGTATTCGGCGGCTTTGCAATGCGGGCCAATTCACTTGGCCATCTGGAGCAGATTGAAAGCTACGCCCCTGGCCATCAGGTCAGATTTGGAAGTTTGAACTATATGGCTGACGTCCGCGGAGACTTGATCTTCGACGGGTTCGAGCCACAGCCAAGCGCGCCGCACTGTCACGATGGGCATGATCTAACTCTGCTGCCGGACAGTGCCCTGGAGGCCGCACAAGTGTCCGCTCTGACCCTTAGTTCGGAGCCGACTGCACCGATCGAGGACGGGTGGCTGGACACCACCTCGGGGGCTACTACCTCTACGGCAATAGAGCCGAACACCAACCCTGTCTTTCACAAAGCCCGTGACTCTGAGGTGCCGAACTCCTCTACGGACTCCGAACCTCCCGCGCCCCTGCCAATCGAATCCAATTGGGCGCCGATCATGGAGTTCACTGCCGCAGACATCTTTCAGCACTCGCCTTTGGCGACATCCTGAATTCGCTAAAGTGTCTCTCTTTATCAGGAGAGCCCTGGCCGGACTATGGTCAGGAAGGTTGGGATGCGGACGACGAAGAAATTCAACGCCCACCCACCACCCGCTTTGTAGCCACTGTCGATGATTTAACCAACATGCTAGACTTTGACTCCGAAGACATCGACGGTATGGACGACGATGCCGGAGATGATCAAGAACCAACGCCTACAGGGCACTGGAAGGCCACCTCGTCATATGACATATATATGGTGGACATCCCAAAGGATGGGAATGGCGATGGAACAATGGAGGATGACCCCTCCAAGAAACAGCCTAAGCGCCAGCGTCAGCGGCGCCGCTCCAAATCCCGCCACAGCAAAAATGGAGATTCCGGCACGGGAGATAATAACACCCCGGACAGCGCCGAAGACAACCCCCTCTAGCAGGATTCAGCGCAGGAGGATCGAGAAGCCAGCCGTCATGAGAGAGCGGCAGACAGAGAGGTAGAGGACGATAATTCTATGCCTCCCTTCGAAGACGAGGCAAGCCTCGACGACGACGAATTTGTCGTGCCTGAGGATCCCGTCGAACAAGAGCGTTTCAAACGCAGGCTTATGGCCACGGCAAGCAGCCTCAAGAAAAAGCAGCAACAGCTTAGAGCTGACCAAGACTTGCTAACCGACAGATGGACTGAAGTCCTTGCGGCCGAAGAGTATGAACTCGAGCGCCCCTCCAAAAGCTACCCAAAACGCAAGCTGCTACCCCGATTAGAGGAGGAAGCACATAAACCAACATCACCAGTGCACAATACGGCCGACCGGCCACCACGTGGCCGCGACAAAGAGGCCTCTAGGCCCTCCACTAAAGCCGCACCCCGGCGTCGCTTGAAAAGTACAAAGCCACGGGGGAATGCGCCGGACTTACGAGACATATTGGAGGATAAGGCAAGACAAACAAGATCGATCTACGGATCGCGTGGGCGCCCCACGATACATGACGACAACCGTCACGCCGGATACAGCAATCCCGGCCGGGCCGAACACAGTAGACAAGGCTCGTTTGAGCTGCGTCGTGATATAGCCCAATACAGAGGCGCCGCACACCCACTATGCTTCACAGACGAAGTAATGGATCATCAAATCCCCGAGGGTTTCAAACCCGTAAACATTGAATCATACAACGGCACAACAGATCCTGCGGTTTGGATCGAAGACTATCTCCTTCATATCCACATGGCCCGCGGTGATGATCTACACGCCATCAAATACCTCCCACTCAAGCTTAAAGGACCAGCTCGGCATTGGCTCAACAGCTTGCCAGCAGAATCAATTGGGTGTTGGGAAGACCTGGAAGCCGCATTCCTTGATAACTTCCAGGGCACATATGTGCGACCACCAGACGCTGATGACCTAAGACACATAATTCAGCAGCCAGACGAATCGGCCAGACAATTCTGGGCATGGTTCTTAACCAAGAAAAATCAAATCGTCGACTGTCCGGATGTAGAGGCCCTTGCAGCCTTCAAGCATAACATCCGCGACGAGTGGCTTGCCCGGCACCTAGGACAGGAAAAGCCGAAATCAATGGCAGCCCTCACATCACTCATGACCCGCTTCTGTGCGGGAGAGGACAGCTGGCTAGCTCGCAGTAACAACCTGACCAAAAACCCTGGTAGTTTGGATACCAAGGACAGCAACGGCAGGTCGTGTCGCAATAAGCACAAGCGCCGCATTAACGGTGATAATACTGAAGATACGACAGTCAATGCCGGATTCACAGGCTCTAAACCCGGTCAGCGGAAAAAGCCATTCAAAAGAACTACTCCGGGCCTGTCCAATTTGGACAGAATACTCGATCGCTCGTGCTAGATACACGGCACCCCCGAAAAGCCAGCCAATCACACCAACAGGGATTGTTGGGTGTTCAAGCAGGCAGGCAAGTTAATTGCCGAAAATAATGACAAGGGGCTGCATAGCGATGACGAGGAGGAGAGCCGGCCGCCGAAAAATAGAGGACAGAAGGGTTTCCCCCCACAAATGCGGACGGTGAACATGATATACGCAACCCACATACCCAAAAGGGAGCGGAAGCGTGCACTTAGGGACGTATATGCGATGGAGCCAGTCGCCCCAAAGTTCAATCCGTGGTCCTCATACCCGATCACTTTTGATCGAAGGGACCACCCCACTAGCATCCGCCATGGTGGATTCGCCGCATTGGTTCTAGACCCAATTGTCGACGGATTTCACCTCACTAGAGTCCTGATGGACGGCGGCAGCAGCCTGAATCTGCTATATCAGGATACAGTGCGCAAGATGGGCATAGACCCCTCAAGGATTAAACCCACAAAAACGACCTTTAAAGGCGTCATACCAGGTGTAGAGGCCAACTGTACAGGCTCAGTTACACTTGAAGTGGTCTTCGGATCCCCGGATAACTTCCGAAGCGAGGAGTTAATCTTCGACATAGTCCCGTTCCGCAGCGGCTATCATGCACTGCTCGGACGAACCGCATTTGCAAAGTTCAATGCGGTGCCGCACTATGCATACCTCAAGCTCAAGATGCCAGGCCCTCGAGGAGTCATTACGGTCAACGGAAACACTGAACGCTCTCTCCGAACGGAGGAGCATACAGCGGCTCTCGCGGCAGAAGTACAAAGCAGCCTCTTAAGGCAATTCTCGAGTCCGGCTGTTAAGTGGCCGGACACTGTCAAGCGCGCCCGTAGTACCCTACAACAAGACCACCTGGCACGTTCTGAGCACGCGTAGCAATGCGGCCCCAACCCCAGCCCTCGCGAAATCGCGAGACCAGTACCACGCGTACATAACTATGCTCTGGAGATACCATGGTCATAGGGGGAGGGGCACGACCACGGCATGCCCAGAGTGCGGCTCAACCACACCAGGGGCTCCCAATTGTGTCATTCCTTTTTTTCTTATTCTCAGGACTCCGTTTTCCAGAAGCCCTGTCCGGCAGTAGACTTGCCGAACTCACGATGCAACAGCCAGGGAAGCAGAAAAGCTACGTCGAGTATCCAGGTGGTCTCCATTACGAGCATTATACCTGTTTTACATACCATTCCGCAGCCTACCCCTGGAGGGGGACATGTTAAATAGTCCCATCCCTTGCTTATCGCACTATTTGTATCATTCTGCTTTCATTGCAGTATTTTTTGAATAAACAATGCATCACTTTTTGCCTATCATTGCATTCCCTTTTTTATCTATATATGTTTACTTATGACATGTTGCACACATACGCTTTGGTACGGCCAAATACACCAGGGGCTTAAGTTCCCCAAAGTGTGGTGTGATAAGTTCGAACACTTTCACAAGTGCGGCACCCCGAACTTATAGCATTATATGCATCGGCTCCGAATCATGTCTTGGGTCAATAGTTGGGTTTGCCCGGCTCCCATGTTTTGGTACCTTACGTTCCGTTATATCGGCTAAGGTAGCGCTGGGAGAACCACTGCGATTGTGCCCCAGTTGAGCTGGGTTGAGCACCTCAGTGGAGAAAGCTAAAACTGACCGTCATGATGGGGCGAGAGCCAGTCGCTGTTCGATAGGTTTTTTTGAGTCCCTAAAGACTTATGTCGCTTAGAGCGAGGAGCCGGCTTTGTCCGGCCCAGGCGTGGATAGCACCCCGAATTCGGCCTTCCGAACACTAGGGGCTTCGCCGAAATTTAAAATTATAGAATTCTATGGCTAAGTGGGAGTGTTCAAGCATTATAAGTCCAGTTGCCTCGTTCTTTGTGTTGAGCGCCTCCCTCGAAGGACCCAAAAATGGGAAAAAGAGCGCTCAAGTTTATCCCGAACACCCCAGCACTCGTGGCATGGGGGCTGAAGCCAACGACTTGCCATCTCTCAAATTTGATAAACGGCCGCACAGAAGGTAATATTTTAAATTAACAAGCATTGCTTAGCGCATATGAACAAGTTTTCAGCGCACAGGATAAAAAAATGCGAGTCTACTCAAAAATTACATCTTTGGAGCATTCACCCGCTATAAGGCGGGCACCCTTTAGGACACCCTTATAGTACATCTCGGGCGTGCGATACTCCTTGCTCGGCGGTGGCGCGTCCATCACAAGCTTCTCGGCGTCCATCCTGCCCCAGTGCACTTTAGCACGGGCAAGGGCTCGACGGGCACCTTCAATGCAGGCGGAGTGCTTGATGACTTCAACCCATGGACAGGCGTCCACCAGCCGCTGCACCAGACCAAAGTAGCTCCCAGGCATGGCTTCTTTGGGCCACAGCCGAACTATGAGGCCCTTCATGGCCTGTTCGGCCACCTTGTGGAGCTCGACCAGCTGCTTCAGCTGGTCGCTCAGGGGCACCGGATGTCCGGCCTCAGCATATTGAGACCAGAACACCTTTTCCGTCGAGCTCCCCTCCTCGGCTTTGTAGAACGCGGCAGCATCGGACACGCTACGGGGCAGATCTGCGAACGCTCCTGGAGAGCTCCGAATCTGGGTAAGTAACAGATAATTCACTTTTAAATGCTTGCTTTGCATGAAGAATGCCTTACCCACCGCTATCTTCTTTATTGCCTCAATTTCCTGGAGGGCTTTTTGGGCTTCGGCCTTAGCGGCTTTGGCACTCTCAAGAGCCGAGGCGAGCTCGCACTCTCGAGTCTTCGAGTCACGCTCCAAACTCTCGTGCTTTTCCACAAGAGCCTGGAGCTCTTGCCGCACCTCCGCCACACGCGCCTCCTGCTTCTCTCGCTCGGTGCGTTCCGCGGCCGCATTGCATTCGGCCTTGGACACCGCTTCCTTCAGGGTCGCCACCTCGTTTGTGGCTCCTGCAATACTCATGTTATTCCTGTCATTTTTGCAACAAAATCCTTTTCTATAAGGTATTCCTTTAATAAGGTATTACTTACCTTCCTTGTCCTCGAGCTGCTTCTTGGCACGAGCGAGCTCGTTCTCGGACCGATCGAGGTTCTGCTTCAAAACATCGACCTCCGCAGTCAGTGCGGCAGAGGTCAGCAGCGCAGCCTGCATTCCCATATTGACATGCTTATGTTAGACTCCTGCGTATATCTTTTTAGATCCTCAGTTCGGCTTTTCTTTCCGAACACCAAACTGAGCATCAGGGGCTACTGTCTATGCGGTACTATTTTAAATATCTAAATTACATACCTCAAAGCCTGTTAGAAGGCTGGTACAGGCTTCAGTCAGCCTGCTCTTGGCGGACTGAACTTTCCGGATCACCGCACTCATAACAGTGCGGTGCTCCTCCTCGATGGATGCACCGTTAAGCGCCTCCAGCAAGTCATCTAGTGCCTCCGGTTGGACGGAGGCCACCGGCGTCGCAGTCTTGCCCTTCTTACGAAGGGCCCGCCCGCCGGACTTCGGAACCACTGTAGGTTCCGGCACGGAGTCCGGCACAGGGCCGGACTTAGAGCCCTCGGGGGTTCCGCCCTCTTTTCGCCCAGAGTCCGGGAGGTCGCCTTGCGGCGCCTCCAGGACCACCTCCTCCTGGTTGGGCCCCTTCTGGGACCCCACCTCGGTGTCGTCTGCGTCACGGGGGGAGGAGGCGGTCGGAAGTGAAGTGCTATTCACATCCGACGAACCCAGGGACCCGCTCGATGAAGCGGGGAGATCATCCTTGGGCGGGCTATATGGTTGTATTCGGCGTTAGAAGACACTCTGCGACGAAAGAAAAATCATAAGTTATTTTGGAATCCGGACACTTACGATCTCGCCAGGGGCTTGGCCCTCGAGGGCCATTCCTCTTCGCCGTCGTCGGCGTTGGTGGAACAGTCCGAAGGAAGGGTCCTTCCCTTCTTGGACCCTTCGGCCTCCCCCGTTGAGGAAGCCTTCCTTTTCTTTTCTCCCCCCCCCCATTGGGGGAGAAGCCTCTTTTTTCTCCTTCTCGTCTTCGCAGGAGGAGTCTGCCTTGGAGTCATCAGACGATGAGTCCGATAACACCTGGCGCCAGGAACTCCTCCGAGTTCCCGTGGCCTTCTTCTTGGCCTTCTTCTCCGGCACCACGTAAGGCGCCGGAACCAGCAGCCCCGTTAATCGGGCGTCCGCTGGGTCTTCTGGTAAGTGAGCCGGACAGTTAACCTGCCCGGACTTCTTCTGCCAGGCCTGTCAAAGGTCAGGGAGTTTAGATTCCACATAGAGTCAAACTATGGAAAACAAGTGTCCCCTAAAGGGTAAAATAGCTTACCTCGCTGGCTTGACGCTGCGAGCTGAATCCGCGATCTTCGGTAGCGGATGCGGGAGCCTCGGCGCCCTTGAACAGCACCCTCCAGGCGTCTTTGTACGTAGTGTCGAAGAGCCTGCTCAAGGTCTGGTGTTGTGCCGGATCAAACTCCCACAATTTGAAAGCCCGTTATTGGCACGGGAGTATCCGGCGGATGAGCATGACCTGGACTGTGTTGACGAGCTTGATCTTCTCGTTCACAAGATTTTGGACGCAGGTTTGGAGTCAGGTCAGCTCTTCCGAATCACCCCATTTCAGGCCCTTCTCTTTCCAGGAGGGGAGCCATGTGGGGATGCCTGATTTGAATTCGGGGGCCGCTACCCATTTAGGGTCTCGCGGCTCGGTGATGTAGAACCACCCCGATTGCCACCCTTTCATGGTTTCCACGAAGGCGCCCTCGAGCCATGTGATGTTGGGCATCTTGCCCACCATGGCGCCTCCGCACTCCGCCTGCTGGCCGCCCACTACCTTCGGCTTGACATTGAAGGTCTTTAGCCATAAGCCGAAGTGGGGCGTGATGCGGACGAAGGCCTCGCACACAACGATAAACGCCGAGATGTTGAGGATGAAATTGTTGGGGAACGTAGCAGAAATTCAAAAATTTCCTACGTGTCACCAAGATCTATCTATGGAGAAACCAGCAACGAGGGGAAGAAGAGTGCATCTACATACCCTTGTACATCGCAAAGCGCAAGCGTTCAAGAGAACGGGGTTGAAGGAGTCGTACTCGTCATGATCCAAATCACCGGAGATCCTAGTGCCGAACGGACGGCACCTCCGCGTTCAACACACGTACAGCCCGGTGACGTCTCCCATGCCTTGATCCAGCAAGGAGAGAGGAAGAGGTTGAGGAAGACTCCGTCCAGCAGCAACACAACGGCGTGGTGGTGGTGGAGGAGCGTGGCAATCCTGCAGGGCTTCGCCAAGCACCGCGGGAGACGAGGAGGGAGAGAGGTAGGGCTGCGCCTTGAGGGAGAAAACTCATGTGTTTGCAGCCCCAAAAACCCTCAAGTATATATAGGGGGGAGGGGGCTGCGCCCCCTCTAGGGTTCCCTCCCCAGGGGTGGCGCCAGCCCCCCAGATCCCATCTGGGTGGCGGCCAGAAGGGGAGAGGGGGGAGGCGCACCTAGGCTGGGCCTTAGGGCCCATCTGCCCTAGGGTTTGCCCCCTTCTCCCACTTCCTTGCGCCTTGGGCCATGTGGGGGGCGCACCAGCCCACCTGGGGCTGGTCCCCTCCCACACTTGGCCCATGCAGCCCTCCGGGGTTGGTGGCCCCACTTGGTGGACCCCCGGGACCCTCCCGGTGGTCCCGGTACGTTACCGGAAAAACCTGAAACTTTTTCGGTGACCAAAACAGGACTTCCCATATATAAATCTTTACCTCCGGACCATTCCGGAACTCCTCGTGACATCCGGGATCTCATCCGGGACTCCGAACAACATTCGGTAACCACATACAAACTTCCTTTATAACCCTAGCGTCATCGAACCTTAAGTGTGTAGACCCTACGGGTTCGGGAATCATGCAGACATGACCGAGACGTTCTCCGGTCAATAACCAACAGCGGGATATGGATACCCATGTTGGCTCCCACATGTTCCACGATGATCTCATCGAATGAACCACGATGTCAAGGACTCAATCGATCTCGTATACAATTCCCTTTGTCTAACGGTATTGTACTTGCCCGAGATTCGATCGTCGGTATACCGATACCTTGTTCAATCTCGTTACTGGCAAGTCTCTTTACTCGTTCCGTAACACATCATCCCATGATCAACCCCTTGGTCACATTGTGCACATTATGATGATGTCCTACCGAGTGGGCCCAGAGATACCTCTCCGTTTACACGGAGTGACAAATCCCAGTCTCGATTCGAGCCAACCCAACAGACACTTTCGGAGATACCTGTAGTGCACCTTTATAGCCACCCAGTTACGTTGTGACGTTTCGTACACCCAAAGCATTCCTACGGTATCCGGGAGTTGCACAATCTCATGGTCTAAGGAAACAATACTTGACATTAGAAAAGCTTTAGCATACGAACTACAATCTTTGTGCTAGGCTTAGGATTGGGTCTTGTCCATCACATCATTCTCCTAATGATGTGATCCCGTTATCAACGACATCCAATGTCCATGGTCAGGAAACCATAACCATCTATTGATCAACGAGCTAGTCAACTAGAGGCTTACTAGGGACATGGTGTTGTCTATGTATCCACACATGTATCTGAGTTTCCTTTCAATACAATTATAGCATGGATAATAAATGATTATCATGAACAAGGAAATATAATAATAATAACTAATTTATTATTGCCTCTAGGGCATATTTCCAACAGTCTCCCACTTGCACTAGAGTCAATAATCTAGTTCACATCGCCATGTGATTAACACTGATAGGTCACATCGCCATGTGACCAACACCCAAGAGTTTACTAGTGTCTTAAACTAGTTCAGATCACCTTGTGATTAAGTCTCAATGAGTTCTGGGGTTTGATCATGTTTTGCTTGTGAGAGAGGTTTTAGTCAATGGGTCTGTAACATTCAGATCCGTATGTACTTCGCAATTCTCTATGTCATACTGTAAATGCCGCTTCCACGCTCCACTTGAAGCTATTCCAAATGGCTGTTCCACTGTACATATCCGGTTTGCTACTCAGAGTCATTCGGATAGGTGTTAAATCTTGCATCACCGTAACCCTTTACGCCGAACTCTTTATCACCTCCATAATCGAGAAACAAATCCTTATTCCTCTAAGGATAATTTTAACCGCTGTCCAATGATCTATTCCTAGATCATTCTTGTACCCCTTGACTGACTCATGGCAAGGCACACTTCCGGTGTGGTACACAGCATAGCATACTATAGAGCCTATGTCTGAAGCATAGGGGACGACCTTCGTCCTTTCTCTCTCTTCTGCCGTGGTCGAGCTTTAACTCTAACTTCTTACCTTACAACTCAGGCAAGAACTCCTTCTTTGACTGATCCATCTTGAACACCTTCAAGATCATGTCAAGGTATGTGCTCATTTGAAAGTACCATTTAGCATTTTTGATCTATCCTCATAGATCTTGATGCTCAATGTTCAAGTAGCTTAATCCAGGTTCTCCATTGAAAAACACTTTTCAAACAACCGCATATGCTTTCCAGAAATTCTACATCATTTCTGATCAACAATGTGTCAACAACATATACTCATCAGAAATTCTATAGCGCTCCCACTCACTTCTTTGGAAATACAAGTTTCTCATGAACTTTGTATAAACCCAAAATCTTTGATCATCTCATCAAAGCATATATTCCAACTCCGGATGCTTACTCCAGTCCTTAGAAGGATCGCTGGAGCTAGTACCTTTTAGCATCCTTAGGATCGACAAAACCTTTCTGATTGTATCACATACAACCTTTCCTTACGAAAACTGGTAAGGAAACTCGTTTTGACATCCATCTTGCCAGATTTCATAAATGCAGCTAATGCTAACATGATTCCGACGGACTTAAGCATCGCTACGGATGAGAAAATCTCATCGTAGTCAACTCCTTGAACTTGTGAAAAATTCTTCGCCACAAGTCGAGCTTCATAGACGTTGACATTACCGTCCACGTCCATCTTCTTCTTAAAGATCCATTTATCTCAATGGCTTGTCGATCATTGGGCAAGTCCACCAAAGTCCATGCTTTGTTCTGATACATGGATCCTATCTCGGATTTCATGGCTCCTAACCATTTGTCGGAATTTGGGCCCACCATCGCTTCTCCATAGCTCGTAGGTTCATTGTTGTCTAGCAACGTGACCTTCAAGACAGGATCACCGTACCACTCCGAAGCAGTACGCATCCTTGTCGTCCTATGAGGTTCGGTAGTTACTTGATCTGAAGCTTCATGATCAATATCATAAGCTTCCACTTCAATTGGTGTAGGTGCCACGGGAACAACTTCATGTGCCCTGCTACACACTGGTTGAAGTGATGATTCAATAACCTGATCAAGTCTCCACTATCCTCCCACTCAATTCTCGAGACAAACCTTTCCTCGAGAAAGGACCCGATTCAAGAAACAATCCCTATTGCTTTCGGATCTGAATTAGGAGGTATACCCAACTGTTTTGGGTGTCCTATGAAGATGCATTTTATCCGCTTTGGGTTCGAGCTTATCAACCTGAAACTTTTTCACATAAGCGTCGCAGCCCCAAACTTTTAAGAAACAACAACTTAGGTTTCTTCAAACCATAGTTCAAACGGCGTCGTCTCAACGGAATTACGTGGTGCCCTATTAAAGTGAGTGTGCTTGTCTCTAATGCCTAACCCATGAACGATAGTGGTAATTCGATAAGAGATATCATGGTACGCACCATATCCAATAGGGTGCAACTATGATGTTCGGACACACCATCACTCTATGGTGTTCCAGGCGGTATTAATTGTGAAACAATTTCCACAATGTCTTAATTGCGTGCCAAAGCTCGTAACTCAGATACTCATCTCTATGATCGTATCATAGACATTTTATCCTCTTGTCACAATGATCTTCAACTTCACTCTGAAATTACTTGAACCATTCAATAATTCAGACTTGTGTTTCATCAAGTAAATATACTCAGTATCTACTTAAATCATCCGTGAAGTAAGAACATAACGATATTCACTGCATGCCTCAGCACTCATTGGACTGCACACATCAAAGTGTGTTACTTCCAACAAGTTGCTATCTTGTTCCGTCTTACTGAAAACGAGGCTTTTCAGTCATCTTGCCTATGTGGTATGATTTGCATATCTCAAGTGATTCAAAATCAAGTGAGTCCAAACGATCCATCTGCATGGAGTTTCTTCATGCGTATACACCAATAGACATGGTTCGCATGTCTCAAACTTTTCAAAAACGAGTGAGTCCAAAGATCCATCAACATGGAGCTTCTTCATGCGTTTTATACCAATATGACTTACATGGCAGTGCCACAAGTAAGTGGTACTATCATTACTATCGTATATCTTTTGGCATGAAAATGTGTATCACTACAATCGAGATTCAATAAACCATTCCTTTTAGGTGCTAGACCATTGAAGGTATTATTCAACTAAACATAGTAACCAATATTCTCCTTAAATGAATAACCGTATTGCGACAAACATAATCCAATCATGTCTATGCTCAACGCAAACACCAATAACAATTATTTAGGTTTAACACCAATCTCGATGGTAGAGGGAGCGTGCGATGCTTGATCACATCAACCTTGGAAACACTTCCAACACGTATCGTCAGCTCACCTTTAGCTACTCTCCGTTTATTCTGTAGCTTTTATTTCGAGTTACTAACACTTAGCAACCGAACCGGTATCTAATACCCTGGTGCTACTACGAGTACTAGTAAAGTACACATTAACATAATGTATATCCAATATACTTCTATCGACCTTGCCAGCCTTCTTATCTACCAAGTATCTAGGGTAATTCTGCTCCAGTGGCTGTTCCCCTTATTACAGAAGCACTTAGTCTCGGGTTTGGGTTCAACCTTGGGTTTCTTCACTGGAGCAGCAACTGATTTGCCGTTTCATGAAGTGTCCCTTCTTGCCCTTGCCCTTCTTGAAACTAGTGGTTTCACCAACCATCAATAATTGATGCTCCTTCTTGATTCTACTTTCGCGGTGTGAAACATCGTGAATACCTCAAAGATCATCTATCCTTGATATGTTATAGTTCATCACGAAGCTCTAGCAGCTTGGTGGCAATGACTTTGGAGAAACATCACTATCTCATCTGGAAGATCAACTCCCACTCGATTCAAGTGAGTTTTGCACTCAGACAATCTGAGCACAAGCTCAACCATTGAGATTTTCTCCCTTAGATTGCAGGTTAAGAAAATCATCGGAGGTCTTGTACCTCTGACGTGGGCACGAGCCTGAAATCCCAATTTCAGCCCTCGAAACATCTCATATGTTCCACGACGTTTCAAAATCATCTTTGGTGCCTCAAGTCTAAACCGTTTAACTGAACTATCACGTAGTTATCAAAACGTGTATGTCCGATGTTCGCAACATCCACAGACGACGTTTGAGGTTCAGCACACCGAGCGGTGCATTAAGGACATAAGCTTTCTACTGATCGCATAATCGCTACTGTCAACTTTCAACTATATTTTCTCTAGGATCATATCTAAAACAATAGAACTATAGCGCAAGCTATGACATAATTTGCAAAGGGCTTTTGACTATGTTCAGGATAATTAAGTTCATCTAATGAACTCCCACTCGGATAGACATCCCTCTAGTCATCTAAGTGATTACATGATCCGAGTCAACTAGGCCGTGTCCGATCATCACGTGAGATGGACTAGTCATCATCGGTGAACATCTTCATGTTGATCGTATCTACTATACGACTCATGCTCGACCTTTTGGTCTCTTGTCTTCCAAGGCCATGTCTGTACATGCTAGGCTCGTCAAGTTAACCTAAGTGTTTCGCGTGTGTAAATCTGGCTTACACCCGTTGTATGTGAACGTAAGAATCTATCACACCCGATCATCATGTGGTGCTTCGAAACGATGAACTTTCGCAACGGTGCACAGTTAGGGGGGACACTTTCTTGAAATTTTAATGAGGGATCATCTTATTTACTACCGTCGTTCTAAGCAAATAAGATGTATAAACATGATAAACATCACATGCAATCAAATAGAGACATGATATGGCCAATATCATATTGTTCCTTTTGATCTCCATCTTAGGGGCTCCATGATCATCATCGTCACCGACATGACACCATGATCTCCATCATCATGATCTCCATCATCGTGCCTCCATGAAGTTGTCTCGCCAACTTATTACTTCTACTACTATGGCTACCGGTTAGCAATAAAGTAAAGTAATTACACAGCATTGTTCAATGACACGCAGGTCATACAATAAATTAAGACAACTCCTATGGCTCCTGCCGGTTGTCATACTCATCGACATGCAAGTCGTGATTCCTATTACAAGAACGTGATCAATATCATACATCACATATCATTCATCACATTCTTCTTGGCCATATCACATCACATAGCATACCCTGCAAAAACAAGTTAGACGTCCTCTAATTGTTGTTTGCATGTTTTACGTGGCTGCTATGGGTTTCTTGCAAGAACGTTTCTTACCTAAGCAAAAACCATAACGTGATATGCCAATTGCTATTTACCCTTCATAAGGACCCTTTTCATCGAATCCGTTCCGACTAAAGTGGGAGAGACTGGCACCCGCTAGCCACCTTATGCACCAAGTGCATGTCAGTCGGTGGAACCTGTCTCACGTAAGTGTACGTGTAAGGTCGGTACGGGCCGCTTCATCCCACAATACCGCCGAAACAAGATTGGACTAGTAACGGTAAGCATATTGAACAACATCAACGCCCACAACTACTTTGTGTTCTACTCGTGCAAAGAATCTACGCAATAGACCTAGCTCATGATGCCATTGTTGGGGAACGTAGAAGAAATTCAAAATTTTCCTACGTGTCACCAAGATCTATCTATGGAGAAACCAGCAACGAGGGGAAGAAGAGTGCATCTACACACCCTTGTAGATCGCTAAGCGGAAGTGTTCAAGAGAACTGGGTTGAAGGAGTCGTACTCGTCATGATCCAAATCACCGGAGATCCTAGTGCCGAATGGACGGCACCTCCGCGTTCAACACATGTACAGCCCGGTGACGTCTCCCACGCCTTGATCCAGCAAGGAGAGAGGAAGAGGTTGAGGAAGACTCCGTCCAGCAGCAGCACAATGGCGTGGTGGTGGTGGAGGAGCGTGGCAATCCTGCAGGGCTTCGCCAAGCACCGCGGGAGACGAGGAGGGAGAGAGGTAGGGCTGCGCCTTGAGGGAGAAAACTCATGTGTTTGCAGCCCCAAAAACCCTCAAGTATATATAGGGGGGAGGGGGCTGCGCCCCCTCTAGGGTTCCCTCCCAGGGGTGGCGGCAGCCCCCCAGATCCCATCTGGGTGGCGGCCAGAAGGGAAGAGGGGGGAGGCGCACCTAGGGTGGGCCTTAGGGCCCATCTGCCCTAGGGTTTGCCCCCTTCTCCCACTTCCTTGCGCCTTGGGCCATGTGGGGGGGGGGGCGCACCAGCCCACCTGGGGCTGGTCCCCTCCCACACTTGGCCCATGCAGCCCTCCGGGGTTGGTGGCCCCACTTGGTGGACCCCCGGGACCCTCCCGGTGGTCCCGGTACGTTACCAGAAAAACCCGAAACTTTTCCGGTGACCAAAACAGGACTTCCCATATATAAATCTTTACCTCCGGACCATTCCGAAACTCCTCGTGACGTCCGGGATCTCATCCGAGACTCCGAACAACATTCGGTAACCACATACAAACTTCCTTTATAACCCTAGCGTCATCGAACCTTGAGTGTGTAGACCCTACGGGTTCGGGAATCATGCAGACATGACCGAGACGTTCTTCGGTCAATAACCAACAGCGGGATCTGGATACCCATGTTGGCTCCCACATGTTCCACGATGATCTCATCGAATGAACCACGATGTCAAGGACTCAATCGATCCCGTATACAATTCCCTTTGTCTAACGGTATTGTACTTGCCCGAGATTCGATCGTCGGTATACCGATACCTTGTTCAATCTCGTTACTGGCAAGTATCTTTACTCGTTCCGTAACACATCATCCCATGATCAACCCCTTGGTCACATTGTGCACATTATGATGATGTCCTACCGAGTGGGCCCAGAGATACCTCTCCGTTTACACGGAGTGAAAAATCCCAGTCTCGATTCGAGCCAACCCAACAGACACTTTAGGAGATACCTGTAGTGCACCTTTATAGCCACCCAGTTACGTTGTGACGTTTCGTACACCCAAAGCATTCCTACGGTATCCGGGAGTTGCACAATCTCATGGTCTAAGGAAACAATACTTGACATTAGAAAAGCTTTAGCATACGAACTATGATCTTTGTGCTAGGCTTAGGATTGGGTCTTGTCCATCACATCATTCTCCTAATGATGTGATCCCGTTATCAACGACATCCAATGTCCATGGTCAGGAAACCGTAACCATCTATTGATCAACGAGCTAGTCAACTAGAGGCTTACTAGGGACATGGTGTTGTCTATGTATCCACACATGTATCTGAGTTTCCTTTCAATACAATTATAGCATGGATAATAAACGATTATCATGAACAAGGAAATATAATAATAATAACTAATTTATTATTGCCTCTAGGGCATATTTCCAACAGAAATTCGGGGCCAGGTCATGGAAATCCAGGCCGTAGTAGAACATGAGCCCCCGGACAAATGGGTGGAGTGGGAAGCCCAGTCCGCGGAGGAAATGGGGAAGGAACACCACCCTCTCATGGGGCCTAGGGGTGGGGACAAGCTGCCCCTCATCTGGAAGCCGGTGCACAATATCGTTGTGCAGGTATCCGGCTTTCCTCAACCTTTTGATGTGCCCCTCCGTGAAGGAGGAGGCCATCCACTTGCCTCCCGCTCCGGACATGGCTGGGGAAGGTCGAGGCGAGATGTGCGGGCTTGGGCGCTGGAGCTCGAGTGCGCGGAGATGGATAAGAAAAGGAGGAAGAAGGCGTAGGTAAAAAGGTGGATCCTTATCCCCTTATATATGGGCGGACGAAACTATGCGTCCCCACCAGCCTGGTAAAACTCGCTTATCTCCCAAGTGCCGCAATCAATGGCGTGGTTGGGTTACCCACGCCCGTATTGATGAGAATCCTGGAATAAGGGGACACGATATCTACTTTGACAAGACATGCCAAGGAAACCGCTTCGGCTAACGCGCTGAGGTGGAACAATAAAAACAATTCGAATAAAGGCTTGGTCGTGGTGTGACATCATGCCACGAAATACGTCAGCAGATTGAACTTGTGTAAATATTATTCTCTCTACGGTGGTATGTGGAACTTATTTTGCAGAGCCGGACACTATCCTGGTGTTCAAAATCTTCTATAAAGTATTCGGAGGAGGAACCCGCCTTGGAATGCCGAAGACAATATACGCACCAGACTCGTCGTCATTGAAGCCTGGTTCAGGGGCTACTGAGGGAGTCCTGGACTAGGGGGTGTCCGAATAGCCAAACTATCACCATCGACCGGACTCCAAGACTATGAAGATACAAGATTGAAGAGTCTGTCCCGTGTCCGGATGGGACTTTCCTTGGCGTGGAAGGCAAGCTTGGCGGTACGGATATGTAGATCTCCTACCATTGTAACCGACTCTGTGTAACCCTAGCCCTCTCCGGTGTCTATATAAACTAGAGGGTTTTAGTCCGTAGGACGAACAACAATCATACCATAGGCTAGCTTCTAGGGTTTAGCCTCCTTGATCTCGTGGTAGATCTACTCTTGTACTACCCATATCATCAATATTAATCAAGCAGGAGTAGGGTTTTACCTCCACCGAGAGGGCCCGAACCTGGGTAAAAACATCGTGTCCCTTGTCTCCTGTTACCATCCGCCTAGACGCACAGTTCGGGACCCCCTACCCGAGATCCGCCAGTTTTGATACCGACACCACTCATCATAAAGCTTTCTAGGGATTGAAACTTCCAACTCAAGTTTTTCTTCAAAGGATTTCATCATAACATGTACAGTCAAAAAAAAAATCATCATAACATCAACGATATGTTTAGTAAAAGCCTTATTTTGACTATAAGTATGAGGTGAATTAAGCATGGATTGCAACAAGGAAATACAATCAATCAAAGAACAATTATCATAATTAAATTCCTTGAAATCCAAAAGAGTGGGTTCATCACTACTTCAAGTTTTGACCTCACCAATCCCACTTTTATCAGTTTTTTCATTACGATCTTCACACTTCAAATTATTGGGATGCCTTCTAGATAAAGTTGGCTCATCTCTAGTCCCTTCTTTATCAAGTTTTATATTAGCAAACAAAGATTCAATAGGAGTCACACCAATCACTTTAAGATCTTCACCATTATTATCGCAAAAACTAGAAGAACATGCCTTTTCTAGCCAATCTCTCTTAGCATGCATCCTAGCGGCTCTCTCTCTACTTTCATTAATAGAAATTTTAATATCTTTCAGAGACTCATTAATATCAATCTTGGGTGGCCTAGATCTATTCTTAAAAGAATCAATCTCATGAGAAATTCTATCAACGTTTCTAGCCAAATCATCAATCTTAAGCAATTTTTCTTCTACCATAGCATTGAAAATATTTTGAGAATTAATGAAATCTTTAATATTATTATCAATATCAGAAGGTATCTATTATAATTTCCATAAGAACTATTGTAGGAATTACCATAATTATTAGATGAATTACTAGGAAACGGCCGCTTATTACCAAAATTGTTCCTACCAACAAAATTCACATCCATAGATTCATTATTATTCTCAATCAAAGTGGACAAAGGCATATAATTAGGATCAATATGAGCACTCTTACTATCAATCAATTTCATAAGTTCATCCATCTTTCCACTCAAAGTATTAATTTCTTCAGTCGCGTGCACTTTTTACTAATATATGATCTTTTGGTATGCCATTGAGAGTAATCTGCCATGATATTATCTAGGAATTTAGTGGCTTCTCCTAATGTGATTTCCATAGAAGTACCTCCCGCGGAAGAATCTAAAAGATTTCTAGATGCAAAATTCAATCTGGCATAAAAGTTTTGTATGATCATCCACGAACTTAAACCATGAGTAGGAATTTCTTATCATCAATTTCATCCTTCCCCAAGATTGTGCAACATTTTTATGATCTAGTTGCTTAAAATTCATTATATTATTCCTAAGGGAGATGATCTTAGTGGGAAGAAAATACTTGGAAATAAAAGCATCTTTACACTTATTCCATGAATCAATACTATTTTTAGGCAAATATGAAAACCAAGTTTTAGCATGATTGATCTCGTAGTGAGAACGGGAATAGCTTAAATTTAACAATATCATTATCCACACATTTTTTATTTTGCATATTGCACAATTCAACGTAAGTGTTTAGCTCGACGCAGCATCTTCATTAGAACTACCAGAAAATTGTTCTTTCATAACAAGATTCAACAATGCGAAATTTATTTCATAAGATTCCGCACTAGTGGCGAGAGAAATTGGAGTACTAATAAAATCATTATAGTGTTGGAAAAATCACACAACTTGGTATTTTCTTGAGACATCGTGACAAAGCAAGCAATCTAGCACACAAGCAAACAAAAAGCAAGCAAAAAGATGAACGAAAAGAACATGAATAAAAAGGAAAATATTTGTGTGTTTTTCTAAAAAAGTTTTAGAAGTGGGGGAGAGGAAAACGAAAGGCAAATGGCGAATAATGTAAGTGCGAGAGATGAGAGTTTATGATAGGTACTTGGTAGGCCTGATGTAAATCCTCCCCGGCAACGACGCCAGAAATTCTTCCTGCTACTTCTTGAGCTTGCGTTAATTTTTCCCTTGAAGAGGAAAGGGTGATGCAGCAAAGTAGAGATAAGTATTTCCCTCAGTTAAGGACCAAGGTATCAATCCAATAGGGGGAACACACAAGTCCCAATAGATGAACCTGCACAAACTAACAAACACTTGCACACAACACAAAAAAGGGTTGTCAATCCCTTCATGGTCACTAGCAAGAGTGAGATCTGATAGAGATAGGTATAAAAGATAAGTAAAAGGGTAAAACAAAGTAAAGATAAATAAATTACAGCAAGGTATTTTTGGGGTTTTTGTTTTATAGATCTGAAAATAACATGATAGGAAATAGACCCGGGGGCCGTAGTTTCATTAGAAGCTTCTCTCTTGAAAGAAACATATGGTGGGTGTACAAATTAATGTTGAGCAATTCATAGAAAAGTGCATAGTTATGACGATACCTAAGGCAATGATCATGAATATAGGCATCACGTCCGTGACAAGTAGACCGACTCCTGCCTGCATCAACTACTATTACTCCACACGTCGACCGCTATCTAGCATGCATCTAGTGTATTAAGTTAACAAGAACGGTGTACGGCCTTAAGCAAGATGACATGATGTAGAGGGATAGATCCAAGCAATATGGTAAAAACTCCATCTTTTTATCCTTAATGGCAACAATACAAATACGTGCTTCGCTACCCCTACTGTCACTGGGTGAGAACACCGCAAGATTGAACCCATCACAAAGCACCTCCCCCATTGCAAGATAGATCAATCTACTTGGCCAAATCAATAGATCGGAGAGAAATAGAAAGCTATCTTAATCATGCATAAAAGAGTTCAGAGAAGACTCAAATAATGTTCATAGATAATTTGATCATAAATCCACAATTCATCGGATCTCAACAAACGCACCACAAAAGAAGATTACATTGAATAGAACTCCAAGAACATTGAGGAGAACATTGTATGAAAGATCAAAGGGAGAGAAGAATCCATCTAGCTACTAGCTATGGACCCTTAGGTCCATGGTAAACTACTCACACGTCATTGGAAGGGCAGCAAGTTTGTGTAGAGGCCCTCCATGATCGAATCCCCCTCTGGTAGAGTGCTAGAAAAGGCCCCAAGATGGGATGTCACAAGAATAGAATCTTGCGGTGGCGGAAAAGTATTTTAGTGTGCCCCCTGATGTATGGGGAATATTTGGGTATTTATAGAGCTGGAATTAGGGTTAGGGGAGTCGCGAGGGGCCCAAAAGCCTGGAGGGTGGCCTCCCTCTAGGGCGTGCCTCCAGGGCTTATGGCCCTCTCATGGCTCCTCGGGCCTCCTCCCGAAGCTTCGTGGTTGTCTTCTGGTCCAAGAAAAATCCTCAAAAAGTTTCGTTCCGTTTGGACTCTGTTTGGTATTGATTTTCTATAGAAGACAAAAACAAGGAAAAAACAGCAACTGGCACTGGGCACTAGGTTAATAGGTTAGTCCCAAAAACTGATATAAAATAGCATATTAATGCATATAAAACATCCAAGATGGATAATATAATAGCATGGAACCATAAAAAATTATAGATATGTTGGAGACGTATCACTTACTCAACTCCCTTTAGTAACCTCCATATTGTCTATAAATTGTCTCGTTACCATATCCACTCCATAATAAGCTATCAAAAAATTGTAAATAAGATTAGTTAAATATAGCAGCCGTATGAAATGTCATTATTTAAATCTAGTTTTAAATGTTGTTACTTAAAATGGTTGGATATTGCCAGAATACTTACATGGATGAGTTATTGGATCATTGGTCAAACGTACCCATAGGGGACATTTAGGTTTTCCACCTAGTCTGAGGGGCATTTTCATATGTACTTCCAACCGGTACACTTTGGCAAATTCTTTCCAAGTACGTCCTATGAAAAAGTCATATCTTCTTCATTCCTGATCCTGCATAGGAAATATAAGCCCTCTCTTGTCTTCAATTGGACGTGTACAATGGTCCTGACAGATCTGTTTACACTCAGCTTCTTCAGAAGTTCGTCTCTTGCAAAGCAAGGGATGCACTAATCACAATTTAGAGATTTCTCAATAAAATCTAGGTTGTTTAACAAGTCAGTACCCTTTACGAGAGTGCTAAATACCATTTCTGACAGTGCTTACTAGAATTTAGGAAAGTGATAAAAATATATTCTTAAATGAACATTGGATATAACAAATTAGTTTATGAATTTGTTAGTCTCGGAAAGATTTGTGAATAAATCAGTGTTGAGATAGAAATCTGGAATTTTCTATAGCATAATAAACATAAAAGAAATTTTCACATTATACATAGGTTACTTCTGACATGTAAAGTGGGGAATGTAGCAACAAGTGATAAATATACCAAGGGGGTACATTTTGGCATTTTACCAAATTTAGTCTGGTCTACCTATTTGTAGATACTTTCCATTAAGGGATAATTGTTTCTGTGCCTTTAGTTGTGTCCCCCTCGGCAATTTTGCCCCTAATTTCCAAAAACACTCGGTCTTGCCCAAGCCACTTTGCTCTTCTTATCATTTTGCCCTTCCGTCATGCTTCTGGCCTATTAGGGTTGTCTGACCGTGTGTTGACCGTTTGTGGACTTTTTGTTTGGCCATTTTGTCCCTACTTCTTCACTCTGTGATGAGACACTGCCAAGTGGGACCCACCACTCACTCAGATTCCCTTTTATTATCTCTATTCAGTCAAACTCTAGTCCTAGACCCCCTCTCTCAAATCACATCCCCTTCCCACCCTCAATGCGCCGCCATGGTTCGAGTAGGGTCATGGCCCAACCAGCCACGCAGATGTCCCCATCAGTGGCCACGCCGACGCTCGCGTGCGGCCTAATGCGGTGGATTCTGTTGGTGGCCAACCGCGCCATCCGACGCGTGATGCAGGGTGGTAGGTGGCAGCGACAATGCCATGGGTCTGGTTGATGGTGGAGCCATGGATCCCGTCAATGGCCAGCAGGGTCCCCGGCGGCGGCGGCGCCACAGATCCCGTCAGGGGCCAACTTAGGCGGAGGTGCCACAGATCCCGTCAGGGGCCAACTTAGGCGGAGGTGCCACAGATCCCATTGGTGGCCAACCTAGGCGGCGCCACCACCGATCTCGTCGATAGCCGGCTTAGGCGGCCGCTGCATGATACGTCTCCGTCTTACCTATAATTTTTGATTGTTCCATGCCAATATTCTATAACTTCCATATACTTTTGGCAACTTTTTATATTATTTTTGGGACTAACATATTGATCCAGTGCCCAGTGTCAGTTCCTGTTTGTTGCATGTTTTATGTTTCGCAGAAAACCCATATCAAACGGAGTCCAAACGGGATAAAAATGGACGGAGAATATTTTTGGAATATTTCTGATATTTGGGAAGAAGAACCAACGCGAGACGGTGCTCGACGGGGCCACGAGGCAGGGGGCGCCCCTGACCCTCGTGGGTACCCCATAAGGCGGATACTGCTCTTCTTTGGCCGCAAGAAAGCTAATTTTTGGAAAAAAACGTGGCAAAGGTTTCAATCCAATCGGAGTTACGGATCTCCGGATATATAAGAAACTATGAAAGGGCATAATACCAGAACACAGAACAGAGAGAGACAGAGAGACATATCCAATCTCGGAGGGGCTCTCGCCCCTCCCACACCATGGAGACCATGTACCAGAGGGGAAACCCTTCTCCCATCTAGGGAGAAGGTCAAGGAAGAAGAAGAAGAAGAAGGGGGGCTCTCTCCCCTCGCTTCCGGTGGCGCTTGGAACGCTGCCGGGGGCCATCATCACCGCGATCTACACCAACACCTCCGCCATCTTCAGCAACATCTCCATCACCTTCCCCCATCTATATCTAGCGATCCACTCTCCCGCAACCCACTGTACCCTCTACTTGAACATGGTGCTTTATGCTTCATATTATTATCCAATGATGTGTTACCATCCTATGATGTCTGAGTAGATTTTCGTTGTCCTACCGGTGATTGATGAATTGCTATGATTGGTTTAATTTGCTTGTGGTTATGTTGCTGTCCTATTGTGCCCTCCATGTCGTGCAAGCGTGAGGGATTCCTGCTGTAGGGTGTTGCAATACGTTCATGATTTTCTTATAGTGGGTTGCTTGAGTGACAGAAGCATAAACCCGAGTAAGGGGGTTGTGGCGTATGGGAATAAAGAGGACTTGATACTTTAATGCTATGGTTGGGTTTTACCTTAATGATCTTTAGTAGTTGCGGATGCTTGCTAGAGTTCCAATCATAAGTGCATATGATCCAAGAAGAGAAAGTATGTTAGCTTATGCCTCTCCCACATAAAACTTGTTATCGGTCTAGTAAAGTAGTCAATTGCTTAGGGACAATTTCACAACTCCTACCACCACTTTTCCACACTCGCTATATCTACTTTATTGCTTCTTTATCTAAATAGCCCCTGCTTTTTATTTACGTGCTCTTTATTATCTTGCAAACTTATCCAACAACACCTGCAAAGTACTTCTAGTTTCATACTTGTTCTAGGTAAAGCGAACGCTAAGCGTGCGTAGAGTTGTATCGATGGTCGATAGAACTTGAGGGAATATTTGTTCTACCTTTAGCTCCTCGTTGGGTTCGACACTCTTACTTATCGAAAGAGGCTACAATTGATCCCCTATACTTGTGGGTTATCACTGCACCATGGATCCCATCGGAGGCCAGCAGGGGCGGTGACGGTGGTGGCAAGTGGCCAACATTGGAGCCTGTCGTGTGGATAGAAGCCGTGGTGGCCCCGGTCGCACGGAGGTGTCTGGATCCGACTCCGATGGCACCGGCGAGCTCATCCTCCTCTCATTCGAGAAGGAGGACCTGGTGAGCTTCGACTCTAACTCAGTTGGCTTTGGCGAGCTCAGCCTCTTTTTTGACAGCCGACGAGCTCATCCTCCTCCTATGGAGTGCGGCCTCTAATTATTGACCTGATGTAATTAGCTAGGATTTAATTTAACCAATGATTGTGTAGTTATTTTTAATTAGTTTTATGTGGATCTGACATATTTGGTGTTAATTATTGTTGTTTTAATTGACCAATATTGTGTTAATTATTGTATGCCAGCAGAGCGCTCCACGGCAGCCTCAATGACGAGCAACCATATGCATATAGCAGTTGAACATGCAGGCTGAAGTCGTCCACAAGCCAAGTGCGTTGAGGGACGCAAGCAGAGCGTGCCACGGCGCCTAACGGTGAGCAGAGCATGCTGAGGGACGCAAGCAGGGGCTAGCACAGTGAGGTGAACTCGAGCAACTAACAGGGGTGCACCGGCTAATTGTGTGGGAAGACCAACAATAACAGACATTTCCTGCTAATAAGTTGCGTGTGTTCTTGGCAAACGACGCTTGCTGGTAAATTATTGTGTGCCATTCTTGAAATCATCATCAACCGTTCATTAGTTTAATCATTTGCCATGATTTGCTCTGTCTACACAACATCTACGGTCTCTGTGTACAGAACAATATTCTTTACTGTGAATAGTGTGCTCTATGGGGCACACAAGTATACGGATCATAGCCTTGGGCAAGCAATGTGGCCGCACGCGTCGTGCTAGCTCGATATTCCTTTTATGCTAAGTTTCCTTTAATTGATGGCATTTTATGAACACGCCACAATTTCCCTCCATTTCCTCATCGGTTTACCACTGCCACCCAGTGATATTGCGCATAAACCAAGGCGGCACACGACACCCTGAGGCAACAAGCGCATCCTAGCCCATCCACCTTTTTGAAGCATGCCAACCCACGGAAGCACCGCCTCTGCCATCAACCTCCTCGATGAGGAAAAAGAGAAGGCGCCATGGCCCATTGAGGCCAAGGGTGTCCCCGGCAGCGCGATGGACGATGCCGTGTTGCACGTCATCGCCAGGGTTGAGCAGACCCTTGGCGCACGATGCTTCAGCAACGCGGATCAAGATAGGCATGTCAACGCCGAGAGGCTGCATCTCGCAACACAACATGATTGATGGTACGCCGTAGAGCAAGCTAGGCGCATCCGCGCTGATAGGTTGTGGCTCACTGCACAACAAGACCATTGGAGCGCCGCGGAGCAAGAGTCGCAGCCCGTCGCATAGCAAGAGCGGATCCATCGGCGCTTGCCTGGTGTCGACAGGACGTCACAGCTGGGTACACAGCCCGTGAGTAGCCCATTCCTTGCCAGGAGTGGGCAGAGGCCGTCTGTGATGTACTTGCGCCAGAGGTCAACCGCGTCGTACATGCACCGACCATTCACCTTCTCCACGGCCCGCTCGATGCCAACGCACTGGTCGCTAGGCTCGACCACCTCCTTGGCCCAGGTATCCACCTAGGCGCAGTAGAGGAACATGGCTGTCGCATCCTCAAGCAGGTGATCTCCGATGAAATAGCCAACATGGAGCTTGAGATTGTGCTCCAGATGTACCGCGAGCGTGTCGACCGCCTGGACGAATGCCTGCACGAGTTCAGGCAGAGCCAAGAGCTACCGTAGGCAAGGGTTGCTGGTCATGGATGCATTTTATTTTGTTGAGTCATTTCGACATGGATTCCTATGTATTCACAACATTCATAATATTGCTCTGATTATTGCTCTATTTCAATGTGTGTACTCTGTTTTCCGTTCTTATATATTGTTCAGTTTCAATGTGTGTATATATGTGCTTTCCATTCTATATATGTGGATGATAATAGCTAGATACAAATTAGTATACGAAAAGAGATAGAAAAATGGAATTCATAATATATATATATATGTATATACAGACGATCTATTCTGCTAATATTAGCAGAATAACTATTCTGCATACCACTTCCGCACTGCACGCTGAACGCTAGTGCACTGCATCTTCTTGACGACGATCACTGCAATATAGACTAGTGAACTTCACGTCGGAAAAAACTGCATGCAGTGTTTTTCCGGTACTGTTTTTGCTCTAATTGTTTATCGAAACGAGGCGTATAATATACCGTTGGAAAGCTATGGATTAGGCGCAACTTCGCTATGTTGAACACTTTTCGAGTTTCCTCGCGGTTTAAGAGGAGTTTCAAAAACGGCGCGGCGGATGACGAGTGGTAGCGAGCGTATTTTCGTGATTTTTTTCTAAACCGCTTATCGGAATAAAGCAAATGATACGCCGCTGGAAAGATATCGTCAAGACGCATCTTTTTCATATCTATTATGTTTTCTAATTCGTTACGGTTTAAGAGCAGTTTCAAATTTACTAAATCACGGAATTGCGTTTTTTTTGAAATTTTTGCAATTTTCGGTACTGTTTTTGCTCTAGTTTTTGAACCGTTTGTCAAAACGAGGCGTGTAATACGTCGTTGGAAATCTATGGACGAGGCGCAACTTTCATATGTTGAAATAGTTTTGAAATTCCTTATGGTTTTAAGTTAATTTTAAAAATCATGCGACGGACGACGCGTGGCAGCTGCTATTTTTCGCGAAATTTTTACAAACCGCTGCTCGGAATGATTCAAACGATACACCGTTGGAAAGGTATCAACGAGGCGCAACTCTTTCATGTAGAACACTCTCTCTAATTCTTTACGGTTTAAGAGCAGTTTTAAATTTACCGAAACGCGGACACTGTTTTTCGCGACACCTAAATCGACGTGCGTACTTCATCCGACTGAAAACCGCATTGCATCGGACGAAAAACCGCACTTCATCAGACTGACATGTGCACTGCATGATTCATTTTTTGTGGGACGTATTTTTTCCCAAACAAGGTGAAGTGCGCTTCATGTCGAGCGTTGGTGAACCGCAATACTATGAAAAGTGAACCTCGAGACTACCGTAAACGGGCCACGACACTACTGAAAGTGAAAGGTGCGAGTTTTTTCCAAATCAATAATTTTTCTCATGCGTAGACCGGGCGAGTGGACCGCAGGGACCGAGCAAGTGAACCACATGTAATGATAAGTGAGCTGCTTTCTGAGGCGTTTTGTTTTCGGATTACCAAGTGAACCATAAAGGAGTTTTGTAGTGAGCTGCATGAAAGAACAAAGTGATCTTAAAGCATACATATTCATTCATTATTTTTTACACAGCCACACAACCATCTAGTACAGAGTAGAATCAACGATGCAGTACCCAACAGAACTGCATTCGGGAAAAAGATTTGCTTATACAAAATGACCATCCATTCTTACTACCCTTTTCTCTCTGTGTTTCCCATAAACAACAAATCAAACTTCAAGATGAACATCGATGTTCTCTTCTTTTTTCTTACTGAGTGCATTGCAAATGATTTCCTGAAGAAAAAAAATAGTGAGCTGCAAAACAAAAAAAGAGTGAGCTGCAAAACAAAAAGTGAGCTGCTGCAAAACAAAACAAAACTAAACTAAACCGCAGGGACGAGGCGAGTGGACTGCATCAATTTTTCTTCCATGCAACAACAAAGTGAGCTGCATAGAAGATTCAACCTTTTCCAATTATAATCTTCCATTTTTTTACACTTGGCAACAGAGGGAACTGCTGTGAGAGAGAAGATCACTGCATCGACGAAACAAGTGAGCTGCACTTACAAACACATAAAATTTACAATGACAAGGGACTTAAAAAATAAATCCACATTTTTTTCCGCTGGCGCACTGCATGTCCAGTCCCCACAGTACTGCACCTGTATGCCCATGGAACTGCAACCAAAACCTAGAAAATGCAAGAATGTCAACTGTGAGCAAAAAGAAGATATAATGAACTAGTACAAAAAAGACACAATGAAGTGCATGGCACAAGTTCGTCGAGCGGTGGGAGCTCGCGACGGATCCGGCCGCGGCGAACAATAGGAGGTCGAGGGCTGAGCCAGAGAGGAGGAAGGGGAAGCTCGCGCCGTTTCTCGGAGGGGAGATGTTGTGGGCGCCTCCGCTGTACGCCGAGGAGAACAACAACGGGGCCTGTCGTGGCGGCCGCGAACTGCAGGCTGAGCCGCGGTGAGCTTCACAGTGGGACGCAATGAGCTGCACGCCACGTTTTCTATGGATGCGGGAGCGATGCCTTCGCCGAATCTCATCCACAGCGGGCGAATCCCGTCCCCGGCGACCAAATCCTATCTCATGCAGCCACTGAAGTAGAGGGGAGGTGTGGACTCGGGAGGTAGCTGTCGGGATCCGGCGCTCGGCGGGGCTCCGAAGGCTAGCAGGCTCACCCGGGAGGGGGTTGAGGGGAGAAGGAGAAGGCATGCAGCCATGGTGGCGTGGATCTGGGTGGCTGTGGGGTACTAGGTGGTTGACGACGAGGATCCCGTCGGATCCATTGGTGGCTGGGCTGGGAGGCAGCCCTGAGCGCCAGCGGCGGCCGGGAGGAGAAGGTGAAGGTGGTGGTGGTGGGAGGCCGACGCAGGGTTGCAAGGCGGCGCCCCGTCATGAATCCGGCGGCGGTGGCCCAGAGAGGTGCAGCGCAGGTTTTGAGGAGGGGGAGACACGGAGGTAGAGCCAGATCTCGTCGGATCCGGCCGTTGCTTGATGGGGCGTGGCCGGCGGATGTAGGTGGCTTGGCGGGGGCGGCGACCCAGTGCGGGGATGGCGCGGTGGCGGCGCAGGGAAGGGAGGTGGCCTGGCGGTGGGAGGTCGTCGGGCATGGGGGAGCCGCTCGCGTCACGCTGCGAGGTGGTGGATTGCCCGGCGGTGGAGCGGCCCCTAGCTTCGGAGGCACGAGCCCCTGGCGGCGACGGCAGAGGAAGGTGGAGGGATGGTGGGAGGGAGGGGGTCGAGGCGGCCGAGGAGGAAGGTGGGAGGGAGGGGGTCGAGCCGGTTGAGGAGGAAGGTGGGAGGGAGGGGGTCGGGCACGAAGACAAAGTGGGAGGGAGGGTGGGTGATTTCGTCGCCGGACGCAGGTGTTAGCAGAATAAGACGGTTGATGTGCAGAATAAGGTCTTAAGGGTGTTATTATAATAGATCCACCCTATGTATGTATGTATATATATATATATATATATATATCTTTACCTAATAATAAAGCGAGTACGGTTTCTGGTCGTACGTTGTCGATGTTTTTGCAAAAAGGCCCCTCTATTTCTTAGAAATCAATCCACATTCCCTGTTTAAGTGGCACCCGCAGTCCTAAGATAATGTTTTGTTTTTTTGCAGAAAAAACCCCGACGCCGCGGCGGGCGTTCGAGAGCGCGGCGGACAGGAAGCCTTTGAAGGTGGCCTTGGCCGGCACAGGGGCGCTCTAGCGGCATGCGAGCCTAGCCCGCAAGTCCTCCCGCTACTTGGCGAGGCCCTTTCACCTTCCTGCGCGACTTGGCGGGCCGAGGCGGCGGATCTCGACTGCTCCGCCATGGATCTGGGGGTGGACGGATCGAGACGGGAGAAGCGGAAACTTCCATGGCGGTTTCCTGGAAGACACCAGCGTGGACCCGCCGGCAGACGGATCAAGACGGAGAGGCGACGACTTCCATGGCGCCATGGCGGGCTCCAGGGCAGAGGAGGCAGGGTCTTGCGGTGGCGCTCGCCTAAGCTCCTGGCGTTAGGGAGACGTCGGGAATGGGCGAAGGACGGCGAGACAGGTCGGAGACGGGCCGGATCTTGTGATTCCCGACGACGGACGGTCGGTGGTGGTCTCTATGTGCTGCGGGGTCAGCTCGAAGCTCCTGCAGTGGGCATGGTGGTCTTCATGTTGAAGAAAAGAGAGAGGGTTGAACGAGACAGAGGAGAGATAGATAGGGAGAGAGGAGGCAGAGCAACGATGCGGTGCAGCTTCTGCTCACCTAGGCCACGACGTCGGCAGGGCCGCTGGGGCGTGGGTCGAAGCGGAGGACCTCGGGCGTCCATGGCAGCCTTACTGTAACAGAGAGCAAGAGAGATAGAGGGAGATGACAGTAAACGGGATAAAAAAGAGAAGGGGAGAGGGAGATGATTGGAAAAAGAAGGCAGTGGGCGACGGGTCCTGGTTGGTGGCTTCGGTCATCGGGGAAGAAGGAGATCGGTGTCAGGGACGAGGTGGCGCACGGACAGAGGAGAGGATGCGCGACTGACGACGAGCATAGGGGAAGGAAGTAGCAGGCTCCCAAGTTCCATCCCCGCACAGCCATGCTACTGCGCTGCCTCACCACCGCGCGTCGGAACCTCCCTCGACCTCGCCTCGCCTTGAGTCACCTCCCTGGCTACATAGCTCAGCAGGTCATTGTCGGGGCTGTTGCTGCCTTCGCCCTGGCCGGACACCTCGCGGAGTCGTGGTGGCGAAGGCAGGAGAGGGAGCCTGCCATGGCAGGGATGGGGAGGTGTGGCGGAAGTAGGACGTGGAGGAGGAGAAAGAGGGGAGAAAGAAGAAGGTGAGGAGGAGTGGTGGAGAGGCAGCGAAGGAAGGACCGCCATTATTCCAAGCACGGAGAGAGATGTGAGTCATCTTTGTTTTTTGCATGGTATGGGTGGGATGGATCATCCAGCCTTTTCCTGCACGGGTTTGGCGACAGCAGCGGTTGTGTTGTACTGCTGTTGCATGTGTCTGATTCGTGGCTGTGTGTGTGGTGTGCGTGGCTGGCATGCAGAGGATTTGTCCAGCCAAACGTGGTGTGTGACGTGTAGTACATACATAAGAATGATTTATTTGGGCGCATGGTAAAATTCCCATGATTTATTGCATCAGCCAACTAATTCACTAGCATGATTGCTAGCTTTGTAAGGAAAGATCAATCAACTAAGTTCATACATGATTCTAAAAAAAACTAAGTACATACATACCCCTAAAAACAACGAAGTACATACATGATCGGCCGTGTAATGTTGTTTTGGGCTGACTAACTAGCATGGCTATATATGGCTATCGAAGATAAATAATCGGAACCCGCATATATATTTTGCTGTGTTCCATCAGGCCACATTAAGGCAGCATCTGGGTGCCCTATAGATTTTTACTATTTCATTATTTTCCTTTTGCTATTCCAATGACCACGCAGGAGTACATGGTGGACGATGGCGAAGAGGAGGGTCATTTCATAGGTAAATTCTCCGTTAATAAAGGAAAATGTTATAGAAAGAAGTGGTCTTTTCGTAGGGATGGTCTGAAAGGACATTAGCTTATAGCCGAATATGCAGGTCTGACCCATCACCATGGATGATCATCCTTTGTTTTTATGATCAATAATTTGGTATTACGATTTACAAGTTTTTCGGTGCCAAGTCAGATTTCATAAGGAACTCCGTTTCCATGCGGTGAAACCCGTGCTATCTCCTCACTACAACAATGCATCAGCGAGTATTGGCTTCTCACCACACTCCATCTTGCTGCATGTGTATCTTTAGCGATGTTGTCCCATTGCTGCTAACTATGTCACCACCATTGTGGCGCTGCGCATCCTCTCCAACAAAAGGAAGGAGGAACATCGGATAACATCTTGCCATGTCCTATCCTGCCTCTGCAACATTCCCATTCACTTCGTACACGACGAGCCTTCCATCTCTGGTGATTTACGGCGACCCGGCTCCTTGACCCGACTAACTCTGATTCATGGTGTTGTGTAAAAAGAGTAGAAGTATGAGGGGAGGTGTATGGGTTGGGTGCAAGAAGTAGCTCGCGAAGGGTGGCCCACGTGTCTAGCTTGCCAAGATTAGTTGTTAAAAATTTGAACATTTGCTTGCGTAGACACAATGACAGGTTTGATATACGTTGCCGAGCTCGTCACCTCAGTATTGACAACAATTGGACGTATTGTAACAAGATGGACATCATGGTCATCATGCGGTTGGTAAGGAGGATAAGCGGCAATATGATGTATTTTTCTCTCCCGTTGCAACGCACGGGCATGTTTGCCAGTATATATATATATATATATATATATATATATATATATATATATATATATATATATATATATATATATATTAATTCTTCATTTGTTCATCACAATATATATATAATATCATCACATATATGTGATGATACTTAACTACTATGTAGAATGCATAAAATTGAAAATGAACAATACTAAAACTAATAATCCCTCCTTAGAGGGGCAGTATTCCGGCAGCCCCTCGCCATCAGCTCCCTGGTGCGCGGCGTCTTGCTAGCGCGGAGGCAGTACTCCGCCTCCCTCGCTCGCAGGGCTTGACGTACCGATCTGCCTCTTGTTAGCAGACAAGCGCGAATGATCTTGCCATTTTGTTGGGCGCCCACTGGAGCTCCTCGTCGGTGGCACACTGGAGCTTATCGGCGCACCTCCAGGCAGTGATGAGGCGCCTACCACCTTTGGCCTTCCTGGTGAAGTACCCATCTTCGTACACCTCCTCCGCATGTCGAAGCGCCTACCCCCAAAGCTCCACCGCCTCCTTTTTCCAGGCGGCCTCGTGGTCTTCATAGGTCACCTGGTACCTGGCATCCTCCTCCACCATCTCCTTATTGAATGCCACTTGCCTAGCTTTCTCAGCCGGTGGCAGCAACTTCCATACACAAAGATTGTACTGGCCCCAAAACCACTCCAAACATGGGGGGTCCGGCGCAACCTCGTCCAGCGGCGCGTAGGGGTCCTCCGCGTCACTGCTCTTTGACTGAACATCCTCGGGGGGCACCTCCTTGTCGGTGCATGGGCAGATTGGCGGCACCATGGCAGAGATTTGTGAGAGAGCATTGATGAGTATTGGTGGTTTAAAGATTAAAAGTTAAGCCGACAGTGAATTTGGCGAGTTACAGATTGTCATTAACCCGCCATGGAGGGCTAATGCCTATAGATCTAGAGTAGAATAAAAAATCTCGCTAATTGTTGGATAAAAATATTCTACAAGCTTCAATCAAGATTTAGGATCTACCGCAGTTCAGAAAACAGGGATAAATCTTAAACCTAAGGTTGCGGCTCTGGAAGAACTCGTGAAGCCAAGATTGAATCTGGAGCAAAAGGGGGCGTCTTGCATGTGCAGAGTGAAGCTAAAACTACTACCGCACGACCTCTTGTTGTTTTTCAGATCAAACTATTCACTAAAAACAAGGAATATGAGGAACAATGAAGAACGCCGACGAACAGAAGAAACCCTAATGCAGATCTGTTATGGGGTGGAGTCAGAACTTATTGATGTTGATGAACAGCGAAGGAGTGTCGCGTTTCTCTGGTCCGGTCAGGTTGATGCAGCGGCTGGCGTGGTCGTCGCTGAAGGCACACGGCAGCGGTGAAGCTCGAACTGTGGTGGCATCGCGAGGAAGGAGACGAAGAGAAAAAGGCAGGGGTAAAATGTGAGGAAGAGGGGCCCTATCCCTATTTATAAGGAAGTAAAGAGGATGGCATGCACGGATATCGAGGAGGCAAAATGATTATGCTAACAGTATGGACGCCTCGATTTTCGAAAAGCTCATTAAGATAAGAAAATGTTGAGATACTTGGGGTCTAGTGCGAGATTAATGTGCATGACGTCACAGCGGCTCAGAAGGTTTCTGTTTTGTGACGTCATGGCGACTCATAATGTTTTCGTTTAATGAAGATTCAAACGCAGGGGCATTTGTCAAAAGTTACGAGGTGGAAGATTGATGAGAACAAGTTCAGATCAACCTGGGGCCTAATGTTGGGGATATAACCCCGAGGTATGACCCACCCAGGAGGGGCCGGGTTATACCGTTGGTGGTACGTTATGAAGAGGTCCAAGGAAGACCAAGGCATGAAGATGGCGGCTCATGAAGGCGTGCCCAAATTAGGCCCAGAGCCGGGGCCCGAGAACCACCAGATGATTAACCTATCTTGTAAGGCAATGTTTAGTTGCAAACCGAGCCGGTCATGATGTGTGAGCCGGCCAAGACTCTGTAAGCTGTCTGGCCTCAACCTGTGTATATAAAGGTGAGACCCGGCTGCGGGTTAACTCAAGAAACAAGTAGTCAAAAGCTAGGTCAAGCGTGTTTCGCTCCCTGGTAATCGAAACCCAAGCAATACAATCTAAAGCAGGAGTAGGCTCTTACCTCCATCGTGAGGGGCCGAACCTGGGTAATTCTTGTGTCCTTTGTCCCACTCAACCCCTTCAAGCTAACCTAGTTGCGATGGCTCCACACCTAAGTCCTTTCACTAGGACATCTGCCGTGACAAAACCACGACAGTTGGCGCCCACCATGGGGCCAGAACACGGTGGTTTTCAGTTCTTGAAGGGCAGCTTCTCAGGGATCAAGGGATACGCCGTGGGCCGGATGACCAAGAGAGGCTGTGGCAAGATCTACATTGACGATTCCGGCTGGGGTCCAGAGGCTGATTCAATCGAGTATGGCTATCAGGCCCCCTTCGGTGGAATTCAAGTCTTCATCGGCAAGATCGGTGAATTAGATCCTGAGTTGGTCGCCGGTTCTAACGTCAATGAAACGGCTCAGTGCTCAAGGACCGTGAAAGGATCGAGAAGAGGTGTCTAGAGTGGGGTGATTAGACACTCAACACACAAAGTTGGTAGTTTTTAAGTTTTTCAAGTTTGGGTGGAGTTTAAGCATAAGTTTAACCATTCACAATACAAATCAAGCAAGCATGCAAAGAGTATATGAGCAGCGGAAAGTAAAGCATGCAACTTGCAAGAAAGTAAAGGGATGGGATTGGAGTGTGCAAACGCAATTGGAGACACATATGTGTTTGTCGTGGTTCCAATAGGTGGTGCTATCATACATCCATGTTGATGGAGACTTCAACCCATGAAGGGTAACGGCTGCGCAAGTCCACAGAGGGCTCCACCCATGAAGGGTCCATGAAGAAGCAACCTTGTCTATCCCACCATGGTCATCGCCCACGAAGGACTTGCCTCACTAGGGTAGATCTTCACAAAGTAGGCAATATCCTTGCCTTACAAACTCCTTGGTTCACTCCACAATCTTGTTGGAGGCTCCCAAGTGACACCTAACCAATCTAGGAGACACCACTCTCCAAAAGGTAATAGATGGTGTGTTGATGATGAACTCCTTGCTCTTGTGCTTCAAATGGTAGTCTCCCCAACACTCAACTCACTCTCATGGGATTGGATTTGGTGGAAAGATGATTTGAGTGGAAAGCAACTTGGGGAAGGCTAGAGATCAAGATTCATATGGTTGGATTGGAATATCTTGGTCTCAACACATGAATAGGTAGCTCTCCCTCAGAAAATGGGTAATAGAAGTGTAGGCACATTCTGATGGCTTCCCTCACGAATGAGGAGAGGGTGGAGGGGTATATATAGCCTCCACACAAAATCTAACCGTTACACACATTATACCAAACTTTAGTTGAATCGAGTGTGGCTACGCCCGGTCCTTGTTGAAGGTTAAAACAACACACTTGACAAAAAATCGTTGTGGTTTTGATGTGTAGGTAAGAACAGTTCTTGCTAGAAGCTGGTAGCAGCCACGTAAAACTTTCAACAACAAATTAGAGGACGTCTAACTTGTTTTTGCAGGGCTTGTTGTGATGTGATATGGTCAAGGCATGATGTGATATAAATTGTTATATGAGATGATCATGTTTTGTAACAAAGTTATCGGCAACTAGCAGGAGCCATATGGTTGTCCCTTTATTGTATGCAATGCAATTGTCATGTAATTGTTTTATTTTATCACTAAGCGGTAGCGATAGTCGTAGTAACAATAGGCGGCGAAACGACAATCGATGCTATGATGGAGATCAAGGTGTCGCACCGGTGACGTTGGAGATCATGACAATGCTACGGTGATGGAGATCATGAGCACAAGATGATGATGGCCATATCATGTCACATATTTTGATTGCATGTGATGTTTATCCTTTATGCATCTTATTTAGCTTAGAACGTTGGTAGCATTATAAGATGATCCCTTACTAAATTTCAAGGTACAAGTGTTCTCCCTGAGTATGCACCATTGCTACAGTTCGTCGTGCCGAGACACCATGTGATGATTGGGTGTGATAAGCTCTACGTTCACATACAATGGGTGCAAGACAGTTTTGCACACGCAGAATACTCGGGTTAAACTTGACAATCCTAGCATATGCAGAAATGGCCTCGGAACACTAGAGACCGAAAGGTCGAGCATGAATCATATAGTAGATATGATCAACATAGTGATGTTCACCATTGAAAACTACTCCATCTCACGTGATGATCAGACATGGTTTAGTTGATTTGGATCACGTGATCATTTAGATGACTAGAGGGATGTCTATCTAATTGGGAATTCTTAAGTAATATGATTAATTGAACTTAATTTATCATGAACTTAGTCCTGACAATATTTTGCAAATTATGTTGTAGGTCAATAGCTCGCGTTTTAGCTTCCCTATGTTTTTATATGTTCCTAGAGAAAACTAAGTTGAAATATGATAGTAGCAATGATGTGGACTGAGTCCGTGATCTGAGGTTTATCCTCATTGTTGCACAGAAGAATTATGTCCTTGATGCACCGCTAGGTGACAAAACCATTGCAGGAGCAGATGCAGACGTTATGAACGTTTGGCTAGCTTAATATGATGACTACTTGATAGTTTAGTGCACCATGCTTTACGGCTTAGAATCGGGACTTCAAAGACGTTTTGAACGTCATGGACCATATGAGACGTTCCAGGAGTTGAAGTTAATATTTCAAGCAAATACCCGAGTTGAGAGATATGAAGTCTCCAGAAAGTTCTATAGCTAAAAGATGAAGGAGAATAACTCAAGTAGTGAGGATGTGCTCGGATTGTCCGGGTACTACAATCGCTTGAATCAAGTGGGAGTTAATCTTCCAGATAAGATAGTGATTGACAGAGTTCTCTAGTCATCATCACCAAGTTACTGGAACTTCATGATGAACTATAGTATGCAAGGGATGATGAAAATGATTCCCGAGCTCTTCGTGATGCTGAAATCAACAAAGGTAGAAATCAAGAAAGAGCATCAAGTGTTGATGATTGAAAAGACCGCTAGTTTCAAGAAAAGGGCAAAGGGAAAGAAAGGGAACTTCAAGTAGAATGGCAAGCAAGTTGTCACTCCCGTGAAGAAGCCCAAAGCTGGACCAAATCCTGAAACTGAGTGCTTCTACTGCAAAGGAAATGGTCACTGGAAGCGGAAACACCCTGAATATTTGGTGGATGAGAAAGATGGCAAAGTGAACAAGGGTACATTTGATATATAGGTTATTGATGTGTACCTTACTAGTGTTTATAGTAGCCCCTCGGTATTTGATACTTGTTCGGTTGCTAATATTATAACTCGAAACAGGAGTTACAGAATAAACAGAAACTATGATGTGTGTTGGAAGTGGTTCCAAGATTGATATGATCATCATCGCACACTCCCTATACTTTCGAGATTAGCGTTGAACCTAAATAAATGTTATTTGGTGTTTGCGTTGAGCATAAATATGATTAGATCATGTTTATTGTGATACGATTATTCATCTAAGACAGAGAATAAATTGTTATTCTGTTTACATGAATAAAACCTTCTATGGTCATACACCCAATGTTGATGGTTTATTGAATCTTGATCGTAGTGATACACATATTCATAATATTGATGCCAAAAGATGCAAAGTTGATAGCGATAGTGCAACATATTTGTGGCACTGCCGTTTGGGTCATGTCGGTGTAAAGCGCATGAAGAAACTCCATAAATATGGACTTTTGGAATCACTTGATTATGAATCATTTGATGCTTGCGAACTGTGCCTTATGGGCAATGTTGGGGATATAACTATTTGTGTAAGCCGCCCAGGAGGGGCCGGGTTACGCAAAGAAGATTCACCAGAAAGAAGCCCAAGACCAAGCATGAAGATGGCGGTTCAATAAAGGGCTTAAGGCACACAGGCGACTTAAGGCCCGTTGTAGTAAACCGCCATAATGGCTTGACTTGTATCATAAGGTAGATTTAACTAGTCACCGAGCCGGACACTGTTTATAAGACGGCCGGGACTCTGTAAGCCACATGGCGTCAACCCTTGTATATAAGGGGATGACCAGCTGGCGGCTTAGGGCAAGAAACAACTGATCGAGAGCCGGGCCTAGCGTATCTCGCTCCCTGGTTATCAAAACATCAATACCAACCCAACTAGACGTAGGCCTTACCTTCACCGTAAGGGCTGAACTAGTATAAAAACCTCTCGTGTCCCTTGTCCCGATTAACCCCTTCAAGATTCCTAGTTGCGATGGATCCACAACTAAGTCCTTCCACGAGGACATCTGACGTGACAATTCCATGATAGTTGGCGCCCACCGTGGGGCCAGCGCACAGTGGATTTGAGTTTTTGAAGGGCAACTTCGAAGGGCTCAAGGGATACGTAGTGGGCCAAATGACCAAGAGTCGTCGCGGCAAGATCTACAATGACGACGAAGGCTGGGGTCCCGACGCCGTCTCAATTGAGTATGGGTACCGAGTCCCCTTCGGCGGAATCCACGTCTTCATCGACTGGATCAGTGAGCCGGGCCCTGAGCCGGACAACTGCACCGACCTCGTCGAGACGGCTCAGCGTGCGAGGAAGACCCGAATTCAACCTGTTATGAAGCGTGCCTTCGTGGGTTGCATCCACAGAGAGGAACTCTCTGAAGGATCTAGAGATGGTGGTGAGACGGCCGTCCTCTCAGACGATGATTCGTCCGCCGGCTCAACAGATTCGTTGTACCAAGTGCAAGACGGTGTGCTTGGAGGCTGTTCCGATGGCACCAGTATTCCGGACCCCTGTGAGCCGCCAAGATGGGCAGGAGTCTTTATGGCTAGGACTCAGCGCGGATCAAACTCTACAGCTGTTGCAGCAATAACGTCCGGGATAGGAGCAGCCGGGGCAGGTGGCCCCGTGCGCCCGCCGGCTCAGGTGCTGATAGATCTCATGGACAAGCTTACGACCCTATTAACCGCAACGGTTATTCCCGCGAATAAAGATGAGCATGACACGGAGGTGGCACGGGTGCGTGAGGAAATAGCTTAGGCCAAGGAGGCCTTGGCAGCTGAGGACACTAGATTAGCCACAGAGCAGGCGGCTCTAGATGCCCGGGCGCAGCGGCTACAGTCAAAAGCTTACCAGCTCACGATGAGCTTAAACGCGTCCAATGAGGTGATGAGGAGGAGACATCAGAAAACCTAGTCTCTCTTACCTCCGAATTACGACCCTTGGGTTCTTTTTGCTACACCCGGAGCCGGCCCAAGTAACCCGCCAGAGACCAATCAGTTTATGATAGCCGGAACAGGAGGGCCGGCTCAGCCTCGGGAGATGGCACCTCCTCATGTGAGCATGGCACCGCCGCGTTATGTGCCGATACCACTGGGTCACTTTTCCAACCCCATGGAGAACTTAATCGCGGCTTCGGCGCGTTTGGCGGCTCTTCCCATGGACGGTGATAACCCAACAGCGGTGGAGACCCGGAGGGTCAGAGAACTTCTCCATACGGCCTTAGCTCAGCAAGAGACCTATTCTTACAGCCGGTACAGGATTCATTCAACTCCTCCACCTTGGTTAGCACCGCCTCATCAGAACCGGAGCCCGAGTTACAGCAGGCACATGGAGTCTTAAGCTTTGTCAAGCAACGCCCAACGCCGTAACCAGCCCGGTGGCTATAATCCGGTGCAAGACCGAATACGTCAGGAGAACGAGCGGGCGGCTCAGCTAGCGGCTCAACAGACGGCACATCAAGATTTCCCAGAGTATCCAACGACTTCCGTTGAGGCGGGAGTAGCCACTAGAACCGGCGGTGTTCCTTGTCTGGTACCATCTCTGCATAACGTGCGCCTACCCAAGGACTTCAAGGGACCTCGAAAGATGCCGAATTACATGGCCGACTTGCAGCCCGGAGCTTGGATCGAAAGTTATGAGATGGCCATGGAGTTATTGGAAGTCAGCGACGCGGCGATGGCTAAGTACTTCACCATGATGTTAGATGGAATAGCCCGGTCCTAGTTGAAGGGTTTGCCACCCAATTCCATTGGTTCATGGGCAGAACTGAAAGCCTGTTTCATACAGAACTTCAAAGACACTTGTAAGCAGTCTATGTCAATTGTGGACTTGACAAATTGTAAACAGGAGCAAGGTGAATCTACGACTCATTGGGTACGCCGGGTCAAGGAGATAATACATTCATCTGACAAGATGGATGCCGGCTCTGCAGTCCTCATGTTGGAGAAGAATTGCCGTTTTGAGCCGCTGAGGCAAAAACTGGGGCGCCGTAAGCGTGATTGCAATGATATGGGTACGCTGATGGCGGCTTTAGTCAAATATGCCGATTCTGATAGTACCAAGGATCTTGCATCTGATGAGGAAAAGACCGGGAAGGGAAAGAATAATGACAATGGAAAGGGTCAGTAGCATAACCCAATGAATCAAGGAGGCAATAAGCGTAAGGCGGATGGTAACCTGAAGTTTGTGGCAATTGCCAATGCGCAAGGTAACAATCAGAGACGTAAGGGTAAGCCGCCTCGATCCGGCGGGTCAGGCCCATCTCTTGAGCAGCTACTCAATGAGCCCTTCCCGAGACACGGCACCCAGGGAGCGGCCCGCCACACACCTGTGGAAAGATTGCGCGATCATGAAAGCGTTTAAGAATTCCAACACCTTTGATGGCAATAATGGGTCTGGTGGCAGCTCAAGGGCTGGCGGTTTTCATGGCCCGGGTGGCGGCTCAGGTTCCGGCTTTCAGGGACGTCAAGGCGGCTATAATCAACAGCAGTCTGGGCAAGGAGAGCAGCAGCAGCAGCAGTCGGGTTATCAAAGCAATCCGAAGCAGTTGAATAGTGGGCAGTACCACATGTTTACCACTAGCTTATGCAAACGCGACCAGAAGGTTCATAAGAGGGCCGTGAATTCTGTTGAGCCGGCAGTTCCTCGTTACTTGAGGTGGTCAAAACAGCCCATTGTATGGAGCAGAGAAGATCACCCTCCATGGGTCGATAATTCGGGCCAGTTGGCCTTGGTGGTAGCGCCTCAGGTTGGTGGATATAAATTCACTAAGGTACTCATGGACGGAGGTAGTAGCATCAATATCCTCTATTATGAGACCTTTCGACGCATGGGGTTAACTGATAAGAATCTGAGGACATCCAACATTGTTTTCCATGGAGTGGTTCCTGGTAAGTCGGCTTACCCATTTGGCAAGATTGAGCTGGAGGTGGCCTTTGGAGATGAATATGACTCCAGGGCTGAGAAATTGATGTTTGAGGTGGTCAAAATCAGGAGCCCATATCATGCTCTGTTTGGGCGGCCGGCTTATGCTAAGTTCATGGCGCAGCCGTGTTACGTTTATTTGCAGCTCAAAATGCCGGGTAACAAGGGCACCATCACTATGCATGGAAGTCGTAAGGTAGCGTTGGAATGTGAAGGAGGCGGCGTGGCTTATGCTGAGTCTGCCTGTGCGGCGGAAGAGCTCAAATTTTATCAAAATAATGTTGACCCAGCGGATATGACCTCCCTGAAGAAACCAACTACAGAGCATGACCCGGCGTTGAAATTTAAATCGGCCGCCGAGACGAAGCTTGTTGACTTTACCCCAAGTGACTCTTCTAAGCAATTCAGCATCAGCAGCAATTTGGATCCCAAATAGGAAAGCACGCTCATCGAGTTCATCCATGAGAGCCGGGACATCTTTGCATGGAAACCTTCTAACATGCCGGGTGTACCGAGGGAACTCGCTGAGCACACTCTTAATATTGATCCGAAGTATAAGCTGGTGGCAGCTCTTCACCTTATCCCGGATTGGACAGTGCCATATTTGGCTTATATGATCCGGGGAGAATTACCTGAGGATGAGACCTTGGCAAGACAAATCGTTAGGCGCTCCAAAACTATGACGATTGTTAACGGCGAGTTACATCATCTAAGTGTCACTGGGGCGTTTCAAGGCTGTGTGTCACCTGCAGAAGGCCAAGAAATACTTCGTGAGATCCATGAAGGGGATTGTGGCCATCATGTCGGGTCAAAATCTCTGGTAGCCAAAGCTTTCCATCATGGTTTCTACTGGCTGACGGCTCATGCTGATGCGGAGGATCTGGTCAGTAAATGTGACGGTTGTCAAAAGTTCTCACGACGAGCTCATGTGCCGGCTCAAGAGTTGAGGATGATCCCAATCACTTGGCCGTTTGCACTCTGGGGGCTTGACATGGTTGGACCTTTCAAGAGGTCTAAGGATAAAAAGACACATCTCCTGTGGCAGTGGATAAGTTTACAAAGTGGGTTGAGGCAGAGCCAGTCAGTAAGTGTGATGTAGCCACGGCGGTTCAATTCATGAAAAAGGTGATCTTTCGTTTTGGTTTCCCACACAGCATTATAACTGATAATGGCACTAATCTCTCCAAGGGTGTCATCGAAGAGTTCTATCAACGAGAACATATCCGGCTTGATGTTTCGGTTGTTGCTCATCCTCAATCCAATGGTCAAGCAGAAAGAGCTAATCAGGAGATCCTGAAGGGTATCAAGCCCCGGCTCTTTGTCCCCTTACAGCGGACTCCGGGTTGTTGGGTGGAGGAGTTACCTTCTGTGTTATGGAGCATCAACACTATGCCTAACAGATCTATAGGCTACACACCTTTCTTTATGGTGTATGGTGCAGAGGCGGTCCTGCCAAGTGACATCCGGCACGATTCACCCCGCGTGGCAGCTTATGTTGAGGCTGACAACGAAAAAGCTCGTCAGGATGCGCTTGACTTGTTGGACGAGGAGCGAGACTTGGCAATAGCCCGCTCAGCGATTTATCAACAAGACCTGCACTGCTATCACAGTCGCTGGGTTAGGAGCAAGACCTTTCAGGAAGGCGATTTGGTGCTCTGGCTCATCCAGGATCAGTCTGACATGCACAAGCTATCCCCACCTTGGGAAGGACCCTTTGTGGTCAGCAAGAATTTGCACAACGGATCATATTACCTCATCGATGTTCGAGAGCACAAAGACTCACGTAAGTCGGAGGAGGAGACCCGCCGGCCGTGAAATATTGCTCATCTCTGGCCTTACTATACTTAAGCCACCGGCTCTCAAGATGTATATATTTTGACAATGTATATATTATATAAAGAAATAAAGCAGGACCTCTGTCCTTTTTTACACTCAAAGGTTTATGTGTCTTCTTTATTAGGTGGTGGAAACAACCAACAGGGAGCGGATCACATTTGAATCCAGCTTTCCCTTTGGTCTGGCTTATGATCATGTCTGAATCTAGCCATGGTCACTTGGGGGCTTCCTGTTCAAACATAGGTTGTATTCGAACCAAAGAGAACATAGCTGTCGATACCCACTTGATCGGCATATTGCCAAACCCACTTGGGGGCTTCTTGATCATATTTGAATCACAGCTTAACCCCTTTGGGTCTAACGTGGATCGTATTCGAATCAGCGTCATTAAACAACTCTTATCGTCACTTGGGGGCTTCCTGTTCAAACATAGGTCGTATTCGAACCAAAGAGAACATAGCTGTCGATACCCACTTGATCGGCATCGCCAAAGCCACTGGGGGCTATATGATTGTATCCGAATCTTAGCTTAACCCCTTTGGAATGGTTTACTGATCGTATTCGAATCAGAAGCTTGTAAATGTTGTTTATCATCCAACAAAAGGATAAATTATTTTTACTATCTTGAGACCTTCTTGAAAACATTATGAGATGGTTTTTTCTTCCGGTTTAATATTGATTACCCCAGGTTCTTAAGTGCTAGGTAAACATCATATGAGCAGGGAAGATTATCAAAGGGATTGCAGGTATGCTGTTGTGATTATATTTAACAAATATAATCATAAACCAGCCTATATATGATGTCGTTGGGTCGTGTTCTGGGTTATCAATACTTTATGTAACCCCCGACGCGATAAACCGCCAAGGAAATTTTGCTTGTTTTATGTGCAGGATAAGGCAAAGCAGAGTTAAATGTCAAAGAAATAAACGGTCAACATAAGCCAGAAACATATAGTGATGGCGGCTTACGAAAGTATTAAGCACCAGGAACATGCGCAAAGGCATGACAAACATTAAGAAGTTTTTACGACCCTATTACAAGACTTCCCGAGTCTGAATAAATGAAGCATTGTTTTTGCAAAGTTATAAAACGCCTGGCGGTTCATTCCTTCGGCGGGCTCGACGACTCCGGGTTATCCTTCTCCGCCTCTCCGTCGGTTGCTTTGTCCTGGAAGGTTGACGAGGCCCAGTCAATGCCACTCAAGGCTTCAAACTCAGCCTCATCATCTATTAAACCGGCTGGGTCCACTTCAGGGGCAAAAGTATGCTTACGCGTTGGAGGGATCAGGCTGACTTGATCATATGGAATGTTTGGAATTCTCCGGTTCTCACTAGCATAGCCCGGCGAATACTTGGTAAGATCAGTATCATTCCCAATAAGGGTAGCCACAGGACGTATGACTTTGACACAGGCAATGAAATCATGATCATCAAATACAGTACCGTCCTCCTTCAGGCTCGGGTATCCAAGAGCGAGGTCAACCGGGTCTAGCTCTGGCATCCATGCCTTTGCCCGGCTCAATGCGGCCACGGCCCCGGCTCTTGAAGATGCCCGCCTTAAATCCTGAATTCGCTGAGGTAGCACAGCGAGATGCTTCAGCACGTCTTGCAGAAGGTGGGGAGTGGTATTTGATAAGGCTACAACGGCCAAGGCACGTTGTGACCCGGAGTACAGTTGTTCCACTAAAGTGTAAACCGCCTTAAGTTTGATCAGCATGCTCTGTTTGAGGTTGGTGCTCCTGGGGCCTGTGTTCACAAGTATAACAATAAGCCGGAGATAACGGTTACAATAGTCATTGAAAGATTACAATGTTTGAGGTTTTGTACAGTAACTTACCGAAGATGGTTGAGACCATTTGGGATATCTGCCGTTTTAAGTCAGACAGTTCGGTTGTTGCCTCTGCAAGAGATGCTTCTGCCGTCTCGGCCCGAGTCACCAGTGAAGCCTTCTCATCAGCCCAGATTTTCTTCTCTGATTCAAAATTTTTCTTCAACTTCTCTTGTTCAGAGACACTGAATTCAAATTTGGAGTTGGCCTTCTGAGTTTCAAGTTCTTGAGTTTTCAGCTGGCTCTTCAGGTCAGCAAGCTCCGATTCAAATTGACTTATGGTGGCCTGCATTGATACCAGGTTATGGTAAGGGATCAAGGTAAGATAACATTCAAGTACCAAGCATTTTACAAGTAAAGATACTTGGCACTTGGGGGCTAATGTATGTTAAAGAATTTTTTTAACCTACAAATCCGGGTCATGCATATTAAGTCCCAAGCATTTTTACAAGTAAAGATACTTGGCACTTGGGGGCTAATGTGTATCGCAAGTTCAAAGTATCATGCTATCACCGGGTTAAATATATTCTCTTTAAACCGGACAAACCAACAGTAAGCAGATTTTTAAGTCTACAGCATATTCATTCATAAGCAATAGACTTGGGGGCTGGTACAGTAAGTAAGATTCAGGAAAATAGCATAAGTTATACCTCAGATTTGTGCTGTATTTGTTTCATCATGTCAATTTCCAGGTCACGGCTATTATGTACTTGATTCAGATAGCCCGAGACTATATCACCAATGCTTAAGTGAGTATAATCAGTAATGTCCTGTATCACGCCCAATATGCGACCCTATCCAAAAGGAACTCAAAGGTCCCACCAAGGATAGACCCGCATATTGAAACGCTTTTGCAAGGTGGATATCATTACATCAACATTACATAATAGATGGGGATACATACATAAGGCATACAATGCCACACGAATACAACATCACAATACATTAGAGCATCACCCGACTATGGATGAAACACAAACAGAAACTCAAATGACATCCACCCTGCTAGCCCAGGCTGCCGACCTGGAACCTATCCCCTGATCGAAGAAGAAGCAGAAGAAGAACTCAACGCAAGCAAGCATCGCTCTCGCGTCATGATCATCACATAACCTGTACCTGCAACTGTTGTTGTAGTAAACTGTGAGCCACGTGGACTCAGCAATCCCATTACCATGGGTATCAAGACTAGCAAAGCTTAAAGGGAAAGGAAGGGGTAAAGTGGTGAGGTTGTAGCAGCGACTAAGCATATATGGTGGCTAACATACGCAAATAAGAGCGAGAAGAGAGCAAATGGAACGGTCGTGAAGCTATCAATGATCAAGAAGTGATCATGAACTCCTACTTACGTCAAACATAACACAAAAACCGTGTTCACTTTCCGAACTCCGCCGAAAAGAGACCATCACAGCTACACACACGGTTGATGCGTTTTACTTCGGATCTGGTGTCAAGTTATCTACAACCGGACATTAACAAATTCCCATCTGCCTATAACCGCAGGCACGGCTTTCGAAAGATTATACCCTGCATGGGTGTCCCAACTTAGCCCATGATAAGCTCTCGCGATCAACGAAGGATAAACCTTCTCCCAGCAAGACCCGATCAGACTCGGAATCCCGGTTTACAAGACATTTCGACAATGGTAAAACAAGACCAGCAAGACCGCCCGATGCGCCGATAATCCCGATAGGAGCTGCACATATCTTGTTCTCAGGGCAACACCGGATAAGCGAAGCGTACAGGAACCGACGTAACCCAAGTTGCCAAGGGATGGCCCCGCACGGTGCTCTAGTTTGGACCAACACTTAGACAAGCACTGGCCCGGGGGGTCTATAATAAAGATGACCCTCGAGAGCGCGACTCCCAAGGGAAAAAGGGCTAGGTGAGGCAAATGGTAAAACCAAGGTTGGGCCTTGCTGGAGGAGTTTTATTCAAAGCGAACTGTCAAGGGGGTCCCATAAATCACCCGACCGCGTAAGGAACGCAAAATCCGGGAACATAACACCAGTATGACGGAAACTAGGGCGGCAAGAGTGGAACAAAACACCAGGCATAAGGCCGAGTCTTCCACCCTTTACCAAGTATATAGATGCATTAATAATATAAGAGATATTGTGATATCCCAACCAAAATCCTGTCCACCATGGAGCAATCTTCAACTTCACCTGCAACTAGCAGCGCTATAAGAGGGGCTGAGCAAAGCGGTAACATAGCCAAACAATGGTTTGCATAGGAAAGGTGTCAAAGGTTAGAGGTTCATGGCAATATGGGAGGCTTGATGAGCAGAAGATAGGTAACGCAGCATAGCGATAAAACGAAGCAACTAGCATAGCAATGATAGTAGTGAGATCCAGGGTAGCGGTCATCTTGCCTGAAATCCTGCAAGGAAGAAGATGAACGGATGAAGCCAAACCAAGCGTAGACAAACGAATCCTCACGATCACAACGAAACAGGAACTATCGAGAAGAAGCACACAACATGGTAAACACACCACACATGAACAAGGCATGATGCACAACAAGCATGATGCATGACAAAGCTACATGAAGCTACTCATGGCAAGGGATGATGGAAACAAGAGCAACACATCAAGGCAAGTTTAAATGAGGCAGGGAACAACATATAACAATTCCGGTAAGTCCTCATATGCAAATATCGAAGTTGGTCCAGATCTGAATAAACCTTATGTTCGAGTTGTTGAACAGCAAGTTAAGATGCACCAAGATGATCTACACGAGATTCTAGTCAAGTTACATATAAAGATCATATAATTCGGAGCTACGGCCTAGAAGATATGAGCAAAACAAGTTAAACATGGCATTGATGCAAAATGCATACAAACATCAAGCAAACACACCAAAACACGGGTGCAACATGATAATATGAAACTACATGCAATTCTAAGCAAGTTTCATATAGAGCACACTCAAAACGGAGCAACGGTTCAACACACACACACACTATACAAGTTATAACAACAATCTGTCCAAAACAGCAACTAGGCATATTGCAAGCATCAAAACAACATGCTACAGGACCTAAACAAGAAAACAAAAGGCATGGGCATGATATACAGGTAAATCACAACAAAACATGAACACTGAGCTATCTCCAGAAACTACTAGAACATGCTCAAACACACATGGTAAGATTGCAAACAATAACAATTCAGGCTTTGCAGAAAATAACATCAGGTTGCAATGTTCAGAGTTATCAAACAATATGTTACAGGAACTTGTCATGGCAAACAAAGGCATGGCATGAAACTACTAATTGCATAGAACAAAAGTCCCTTACTGACCATAAGCCAAAAAGGATCAGAAAATATGATGGCACCCACGTAAACATAGCAAGTTATATTGCAGATTCATACATGGCAGGAACAGAATTATGAAGGCATGTTTATGAGCTTGTGCAACTCACTACAGAGCAATACATGGCATCGCAAGGCAACCAACAGTAAGAAGGCATATTTGTGAAGCTAAGCATGGCAAGAGCAAGGTCATAGGGTGCATGGATCACTAGCAAAACACATGGAAACAACTGAACTTAATGTTAACAGGCTGACAGCAACATTATCAAGCAACTTTGGAGCAAGATAACAACAAGCTACAGTAGGCTATAAATGCAACCAGGGGCATGGATGGCTAGAGCATAATATGTAGAACAAAACATATTTAGTGATCATCTCCAGATTATCCATAGAATGATTTGTAGGATTAGGTTTACATCGCATCACGAAATAACAGATTCAGCCTAGCAAAACAGCAACATCATGTACCCTACTTAACAAGCTCGAATCACTCACCACAAGTCATTGCATGACAAGATAAGCATAGCATCATTAAGAAGACATGTTTGTGAAACAAACCAAGGCAAGAACAAGTCCATAGCATGCAAGGATCAACTATAGCAACCTTGGCAAAATTGAATAACATGTAAACAATCTGTCAGGAAATATTTTGAAGCAAAAATAGAGCACGAAAATGACATGATAGACTACTCCATAATTGCACACAAGGGCATGAATGGATAGAAAATAACCATATGTTCAGAACACCCTTACTGAAGTATCTCAAAATATGCATGGATCTCTCTGTAGCATCATGTTTATATGGCATCAACATAACAGCAGAATAGGGACTAAAATCAGCAACATTACGAAGCCTAGTTTGCATGCTTGTGCTAGTCACCACATTGATCACAAAAATACATGGTAAGCACCTCTGTAAAGAAGAGATAGAATAGATCAAAATACATGTAGACATCAACCTCATAGGATGCACACATCAATCATGGCAAAAATGACAAAAGAGCTCGTTCTGTTAACAGACAGTAGAAAACATCATGAAGCACTCTTACAACGATGATTCAGGCATCAGGATGAGCTCAAATGAATATGATGCAATGGAATGAAATGATGTACTCGTCGAAACGAACAATTTGACATATTACATGTACAAAACGGAGCTACATGCACAGAGATACAACAGGTCAAACATGCCATGAAAATACTGGAATCTGGGGACTAGGTCGTTTCTAAAAAAACTGACGAGCGCAAAATACTAAAACACGCACAGAGCGGGGCCTAGCGGGTCCTCACCAGAGGGCCTATGGGCCAGCAGATCTGGGCGGGAGGGGAAGGGCAGGCTGGGCCGGTGCGTTGGGGCGGCTTGCGGGCCCACGCGGCGGCGCTGGAGGCGCTCGTCCTCCTCCCGATCCCGCCTGGATCGGGGAGGGCGATGGCGACGGCGGCGGCTGGCTCCGGCGACGAGACGAACGGCGGCGAAGTCCGGAGGAGGGCGGAGGGCGGAGCCCGGCAGTGGCGGGGAGCGCGCGGGGGCGCGGGACGGCGAGCGCGGGGCGAACGGAGGAGCTGCGGCTCCGGTCGGAGAAGACGGGAGGCGCGGCGGCGGCGTGCCGCGACGGCGACAGGCGGCGGCCGACGACGGGAGGCGGCGGGCACGGCGAAGGCGAGGCGGCGGCGGCCCTCGCCGGCGGCGGAGCCGGGGCGGAGACGCGGATGGCGGGGCGCGGCCCTGTTCGGACCCGGCGGGGGCCGGATCTGGACCTCCCGAGCCTGCGCGGGCGCAGAGGAGAGAGAGCGTCGGCGGCGGTGAGGTGGCGGCTGCTGATTCGCTGCGAGGGCGGCAGATGCTGAGGTGGCGGCGCGCGATTGGCCAGGCGACGTGGCTGGGCGGTGGTGGACGCGTCCGGCTGCGGGCGAACATATCCGGCGGGCGAGAGGGAGGCTAGACTAGGGTTTCATCCGCGAAAATGGAAGGGGAGGGCCTTATTTATAGATAGAGGGAGCTAGGAGAGTCCAAATGAGAAGCGGTTTTCGGCCACGCGATCGTGATCGAACGACCGAGAGCATGGAGGGGAGTTAGATGGGTTTTGGGCCAGTTTGGAAGGGGTGTTGGGCTGCAAAGAGAAAGGGGGGTTTCGGGCTACGCGGTTAACCGTTGGAGTATCAAACGACCTCCAAATGGCACGAAACTTGACAGGCGGTCTACCGGCGCTATACCAAGGCCACTTGGCAAACCTCGGACCATTCCGAGAAAGTTTAACACCCGCTCACGAAGAGAGGCAAGAAGGGAATGCTGGAGGACATAGGAGCGCCGGATTGCGAAACGGACAACGGGGAAAAAGCTCGGATGCATGAGACGAACACATATGCAATGCAATGCACATGATGACATGATAAAATGCAACACGCAAGCAAATGACATGGCAACAACGGCGAATAACTGGCGGACACGTGGCGCATCGAATCCGGGGCGTTACAACACTCCTCCACTAACAAGAGATCTCGTCCCGAGATCTTAGGACCGAGACGGAAGGGAAAATGGATGAGGTGAAGCAAGAACTGAAGAGAAGAAGCAAAGAATCGAGAGCACTCGAGAATAAGAGAGGAACGACTAGAATGACGAGAATCGAAAGCTCATGGAATCAGATAGACTATGAAACCACTCCGGTTAGAACGAGATAAGAAACGAATAAGCCTGGTAGAATTTAGGCAGCACTCCGGCTGAACATGGGAAGAATAGAACATGAGCTTGAGAGGATGGAATGATACTTGATGAAGACATGACACAAAACCTCCGGAAAGAATTAAAAGAGTTGAATGAAACGAACGGAGAAGAAAATGACAACTTGTGCCACGAATGAAATAGAAAGCAACCTTAGAAGAAAAGATTGAATGGAGTTGTTGAGAAAATTCAACAACGAAAGAATAAGCTTGTTGTGGACTTATGGATATGCATCTCAAAATTATGAGGTGATCTCCGACCACAAGCGGAAAAGATTGAATAGCTGAGAAGAACGAAGGAATGCAAAACTCCACTTCAGGAGAAAATAGAGAATTAATTTCACTTCGAGATGAGAAGAAAAGATACTTGAACTCCACCAACAAAATCTTGATGAACACTTGAAGAATGAATTAAATCATGAAGAACCACCATGAAGAACTCCGGTAACAAAAGGATGATGAAACAGGAAGAAGGAATAAAGAATAAGATTAAAGCCTTGCGATGATTTAGATGGAGGTTCCGACGAAATGGCCGAGGAAATTTGAACTCCGGAAAAAGAAAGATGAAAACACTTGGAACTAGAATTTATTCATCAAGAACAAACTCTGAAGGAAGGGATAATCACTTGGAGGAAGTAAGAATAAGATTTATTGTATGCTTATCCTTCATCAAATTAAATTGATGACCAGCAATGGATTTTGCATACTACTTATTCTTCTTGAAAAAGGATTGAGAAGGGATAGCACAAAACTGAGAAAGTCTTCATAAACCACCGGTAAGATTGAAAAGAACGAATGAAGTAAAATGATAATCAAGGAAAAGAAACTTGAACGAACCACCGTAAGAATTCAAAATTACTGATGAAAGAGAATGAATCACCGGGAAGAATTAGAAGAACAAATATGCTTGAGGGGATTTATATGCAGAAGAACAAAGAGATCATGAGCTGATTAAAGAACACTTGAACGAAGCGCCGGGATAATTAGAGGACGATAGCTGGAATGATGAGGGCGAAGAATTCTTATGGAACGACGGCCTCCGGTGAAAAGAAACGGGAAGACAACTTCTGACAAACTCCGGATGGTTAAGAAAGAATATCTTACAAATGGGATAATTCGAGAGGATGATATGAAGCTAGAACCACGAATCTTCGAGAGAACAGGCAAGATTTAGAGGAAAACTCTTCTTCGGTCTTCAAATGACGACGGGAAACACCACCAAAATACTGAGATACTCCGGGAGAATGAAAAACGAAGGGATTGAGCCAACAATGAAAAGAATTTGGAAGCGATCTTGAAAAGGCATCTGACTGATAAAATTCATTCTTACGTCAGACTCCGAAAAGAATTTGGGAATAACTCCGGGAAATTAGAAGAGTCAGGTAAGATCCTGGGAAAAGACCTGTGGGTTAGGGCCCACTGAAGAGAAAACACCGTTGAAAAGGATTATTGAACAGATAGATGATGCACCGGAACAATTGAAATATTTGAATGAGGTGACAAACCTTGAATTAATTGGAACACAGACAAATCTCCTGAGATGTCTTGAGCTCCGGAATGATAAATTGGCGAGAGGTGAACGAGCAGCGAAAAAACTTGAGCCGAGGGAAAGAATATAATCACTACCAAAAATTGGAATTGAATCCACCGGAAAAGATAAAGAGATGAAGAATGACGAACAAGACGTGAATTCATCGGTTGAAATAATTGACGAAAGACTAAAGAGGCTCCACACGAATGAAATTGATGCTCGAAACAGACTCAAACTCCGGGGAGAAGAGGGTGGGAGGGCGGGAAAACAAAGACAACTTGGAAGGGGAAAACCGACGAATATCTTGAAGAGAAAACACCGGTTGAAATCATTGAGGAAAGAAAGCAAAGACTTCGCACGAGTAGAATGGATACTCGATTACGGACTCCGGTTCCGAGAAGAAGAAGGGTGGGCGGGTGGGAAAAGAAAACAACTGAGGATTGAACTTGGCAAAGATGAAGATGCTCGAGTAAACTTGACGAGAAATGCACCGGATGAAAAGAGCTGAGAACCAACGATCGGAAAACCAACTGCGTGAACCTAAAGACAAATTTGAAAGGGAAGAGGAGTAATTCAAAACACCTACGTCAAGATTCCTCACCAGAGCGACGAAGGGCAGAGGAGTAAAAAGAATTCCTACTCTCCGATATAACTAGACTCTGAAAACAATTTTCTTCTAGACTCAACAACGGCCAAACTACACAATCAATCAAGGGGGCTCCTAGGGTCGGTCGAGGCTCTGATTACCAACTTATCACGCCCAATATGCGACCCTATCCAAAAGGAACTCGAAGGTCCCACCAAGGATAGACCCGCATATTGAAACGCTTTTGCAAGGTGGATATCATTACATCAACATTACATAATAGATGGGGATACATACATAAGGCATACAATGCCACACGAATACAACATCACAATACATTAGAGCATCATCCGACTTTGGATGAAACACAAACAGAAACTCAAACGACATCCACCCTGCTAGCCCAGGCTGCCGACCTGGAACCTATCCCCTGATCGAAGAAGAAGCAGAAGAAGAACTCAACGCAAGCAAGCATCGCTCTCGCGTCATGATCATCGCATAACCTGTACCTGCAACTGTTGTTGTAGTAAACTGTGAGCCACGAGGACTCAGCAATCCCATTACCATGGGTATCAAGACTAGCAAAGCTTAAAGGGAAAGGAAGGGGTAAAGTGGTGAGGTTGTAGCAGCGACTAAGCATATATGGTGGCTAACATACGCAAATAAGAGCGAGAAGAGAGCAAATGGAACGGTCGTGAAGCTAGCAATGATCAAGAAGTGATCCTGAACTCCTACTTATGTCAAACATAACACAGAAACCGTGTTCACTTTCCGAACTCCGCCGAAAAGAGACCATCACGGCTACACACACGGTTGATGCGTTTTACTTCGGATCTGGTGTCAAGTTATCTACAACCGGACATTAACAAATTCCCATCTGCCTATAACCGCAGGCACGGCTTTCGAAAGATTATACCCTGCAGGGGTGTCCCAACTTAGCCCATGATAAGCTCTCGCGATCAACGAAGGATAAACCTTCTCCCAGCAAGACCCGATCAGACTCGGAATCCCGGTTTACAAGACATTTCGACAATGGTAAAACAAGACCAGCAAGACCACCCGATGCGCCGACAATCCCGATAGGAGCTGCACATATCTCGTTCTCAGGGCAACACCGGATAAGCGAAGCGTACAGGAACCGACGTAACCCAAGTTGCCAAGGGATGGCCCCGCACGGTGCTCTAGTTTGGACCAACACTTAGACAAGCACTGGCCCGGGGGGGCTATAATAAAGATGACCCTCGAGAGCGCGACTCCCAAGGGAAAAAAGGGCTAGGTGAGGCAAATGGTAAAACCAAGGTTGGGCCTTGCTAGAGGAGTTTTATTCAAAGCGAACTGTCAAGGGGCTCCCATAAATCACCCGACCGCGTAAGGAACGCAAAATCCAGGAACATAACACCGGTATGACGGAAACTAGGGCGGCAAGAGTGGAAGAAAACACCAGGAATAAGGCCGAGTCTTCCACCCTTTACCAAGTATATAGATGCATTAATAATATAAGGGATATTGTGATATCCCAACCAAAATCCTGTCCACCATGGAGCAATCTTCAACTTCACCTGCAACTAGCAACGCTATAAGAGGGGCTGAGCAAAGCGGTAACATAGCCAAACAATGGTTTGCATAGGAAAGGTGTCAAAGGTTAGAGGTTCATGGCAATATGGGAGGCTTGATGAGCAGAAGATAGGTAACGCAGCATAGCGATAGAACGAAGCAACTAGCATAGCAATGATAGTAGTGAGATCCAGGGTAGCGGTCATCTTGCCTGAAATCCCGCAAGGAAGAAGAACGAGTCCATGAAGAAGACGAACGGATAAAGCCGAACCAAGCGTAGACGAACGAATCCTCACAATCGCAACGAAACGGGAACTATCGAGAAGAAGCACACAACATGGTAAACACACCACACATGAACAAGGCATGATGCACAACAAGCATGATGCAATACAAAGCTACATGAAGCTACTCATGGCAAGGGATGATGCAAACAAGAGCAACACATCAAGGCAAGTTTAAATGAGGCCGGGAACAACATATAACAATTCCGGTAAGTCCTCATATGCAAATTTCGAAATTGGTCCAGATCTGAATAAACCTTATGTTCGAGTTGTTAAACAGCAAGTTAAGATGCATCAAGATGATCTACACGAGATTCTAGTCAAGTTACATATAAAGATCATATAATTCGGAGCTACGGCCTAGAAGATATGAGCAAAACAAGTTAAACATGGCATTGATGCAAAATGCATACAAACATCAAGCAAACACACCAAAACAAGGGTGCAACATGATAATATGAAACTACATGCAATTCTAAGCAAGTTTCATATAGAGCACACTCAAAACGGAGCAACGGTTCAACACACACACACTATACAAGTTATAACAACAATCTGTCCAAAACAGCAACTAGGCATATTGCAAGCATCAAAACAACATGCTACAGGACCTAAACAAGAAAGCAAAAGGCATGGGCATGATGTACAGGTAAAGCACAACAAAACATGAACACTGAGCTATCTCCAGAAACTACTAGAACATGCTCAAACACACATGGTAAGATTGCAAACAATAACAATTCAAGCTTTGCAGAAAATAACATCAGGTTGCAATGTTCAGAGTTATCAAACAACATGTTACAGTAACTTATCATGGCAAACAAAGGCATGGCATGAAACTACTAATTGTATAGAACAAAAGTCCCTTACTGACCATAAGCCAAAAAGGATCAGAAAATATGATGGCACCCACGTAAACATAGCAAGTTATATTGCAGATTCATACATGGCAGGAACAGAATTATGAAGGCATGTTTATGAGCTTGTGCAACTCACTACAGAGCAATACATGGCATGGCAAGGCAACCAACAGTAAGAAGGCATATTTGTGAAGCTAAGCATGGCAAGAGCAAGGTCATAGGGTGCATGGATCACTAGCAAAACACATAGAAACAACTGAATTTAATGTTAACAGGCTGACAGCAACATTATCAAGTAAATTTAGAGCAATATAACAACAAGCTAAAGCAGGCTATAAATGCAACCAGAGGCATGGATGGCTAGGGAATAATATGTAGAACAAAACATATTTAGTGATCATCTCCAGATTATGCATAGAATGATTTGTAGGAGCAGGTTTACATCGCATCACGAAATAACAGATTCAGCCTAGCAAAACAGCAACATCATGTACCCTACTTAACAAGCTCGAATCACTCACCACAAGTCATTGCATGACAAGATAAGTATAGCATCATCAAGAATACATGTTTGTGAAACAAACCAAGGCAAGAACAAGTCCATAGCATGCAAGGATCAACTATAGCAATCTTGGCAAAATTGAATAACATGTAAACAATCTGCCAGGAAACATTTTGAAGCAAAAGTAGAGCACGAAAATGACATGCTAGACTACTCCATAATTGCACACAAGGGCATGAATGGATATACAATAACCATATGTTCAAAACACCCTTACTGAAGTATCTCAAAATATGCATGGATCTCTCTGTAGCATCATGTTTACATGGCATCAAAATAACAGCAGAACAGGGACTAAAATCAGCAACATTACGAAGCCTAGTTTGCATGCCTGTGCTAGTCACCACATTGATCACAAAAATACATGGTAAGCACCTCCGTAAAGAAGACATAGCATATATCAAAACACATGTAGACATCAACCTCATAGGATGCACACATCAATCATGGCAAAAATGACAAAAGAGCTCGTTCTGTTAACAGACAACAGAAAACATCATGAAGCACTCTTACAACGATGATTCAGGCATCAGGATGAGCTCAAATGAATATGATGCAATGGAATGAAATGATGTACTCGTCGAGGCGAACAATTTGACATATTACACGCACGAAACAGAGCTACATGCACAGAGATACAATAGGTCAAATATGGCATGAAAATACTGGAATCTGGGGACTTGGTCGTTTCTGAAAAAAAAACTGACGAGCGCAAAATACTAAAACACGCACAGAGCGGGGCCTAGCGGGTCCTCACCAGAGGGCCTATGGGCCAGCAGATCTGGGCCGGAGGGGAAGGGCAGGCTGGGCCGGTGCGTTGGGCCGGCTTGCGGGCCCACGCAGCGGCGCTGGAGGCGCTCGTCCTCCTCCCGATCCCGCTTGGATCGGGGAGGGCGGTGGCGACAGCGGCGGCTGGCTCCGGCGACGAGACGAACGGCGGCGAAGTCCGGCGGAGGGCGGAAGGCGGAGAGCGCGGGGCGAACGGAGCAGCTGCGGCTTCGGGCGGAGAAGACGGGAGGCGCGGCGGCGGCGTGCCGCGACGGCGACAGGCGGCGGCCGACGACAGGAGGCG
>NC_041389.1:318943948-318995821 GCF_002162155.2 Triticum dicoccoides | reverse complement strand
CGGCGGCGGAGCCGGGGCGGAGACGCGGACGGCGGGGCGCGGCCCGGTTCGGGCCAGCCGGGGGCCGGATCTGGACCTCCCGGGCCTGCGCGGGCGCAGAGGAGAGAGAGCGTCGGCGGCGGTGAGGTGGCGGCTGCTGATTCACTGCGGGGGCGGCGGATGCTGAGGTGGCAGCGTGCGATTGGCCAGGCGACGTGGCTGGGCAGCGGTGGACGCGTCCGGCTGCGGGCGGACATGTCCGGCGGCCGAGAGGGAGGCTAGACTAGGGTTTCATCCGCGAAAATGGAAGGGGAGGGCCTTATTTATAGATAGAGGGAGCTAGGAGAGTCCAAATGAGGAGCGGTTTTTGGCCACGCGATCGTGATCGAACGACCGAGAGCATGGAGGGGAGATAGATGGGTTTTGGGCTAGTTTGGAAGGGGTGTTGGGCTGCAAAGAGAAAGAGGGGTTTTGGGCTACGCGGTTAACCGTTGGAGTATCAAACGACCTCCAAATGGCACGAAACTTGACAGACGGTCTACCGGCGCTATACCAAGGCCACTTGGCAAACCTCGGGCCATTCCGAGAAAGTTTAACTCCCGCTCACGAAGAGAGGCAAGAAGGGAACGCCGGAGGACATAGGAGCGCCGGATTGCGAAACGAACAACGGGGAAAAAGCTCGGATGCATGAGACGAACACGTATGCAATGCAATGCACATGATGACATGATAAAATGCTACACGCAAGAAAATGACATGGCAACAACGGCGAATAACTGGCGGACACCTGGCGCATCGAATCCGGGGCGTTACATCCTGCTTGGCCTTTCGGCGCTCGGCAAGTTCTTCCTTGGCAGTACATTTGGCAAGGACAGTAGGCTGCCCCGGTTCAACAAATTGACTTTTCAGAAATTCAACTTCCGGGTCAGTCGTCTTGACCGGGCTAGGAGCTTCTGGGTTATCAGAGCTGTTGATAGCATCTTCGGCAGGCGGGTCAAAGGTTGGCACCGAAATGTCAGAAGTCGATTCAGGCGGCGGCTGATGGGTGGAGCTGTCAGGAGCAGACATATCAAGCACCGGTTCAGTAACAATCGGGTCTTGCGACGGCTTATTTTTCCTTGCCCTCTTGCTGGGTTTCACTTGCATGCTGTCAATAAAGGTAGAAGGATGAATACTAAAGCATAAGTAAGGTAAAGCCTAAAGTAAGTAAGGTTACATTACCCAGGAGCAGTTTTGAATGCCGGCATGTTTGATTGCATAGACTCGTCGGAGAAAGGAGAGGCATCCTGATAATTAGAGTCAGATGAATTGAGAGGTTGGCGAATTAAACCTGCCAAAGGTAAAACAGAACGTAAATCGGAGATAACCTCGGTCCGACGCTTCCTAGTTACATCAGGTAAGCCGTAGGAGAGTTCTGCATCCTTGTTGGTCCGGGTCTGCCTCCGGTTTTCAAGCTGTTGTTGCTTCAAAAGAAATTGAGGATCTTGATAAGCTAGAGGATGTGAAAATCTTACTTTCTGGGTCATCCTTCGGATTTTTTGCTTTGGCAAAGGCTCTGAGTCGGAGGAGATTATAGTTACCTCTTCGTCAACTGCTTGACTGTTCTCGTATCCTCCTGAAGGGATAGAATGTCAGTAAAATAATGACAAAGGAGTTAAGAAAATTAAAGGATTACCTCTTCATCATCCGAAGAAGTATCATCCAATTTGAATAAGTCGGAGGCGCTGGGTTTCTTCTTCTTTGAGGTTCCTATCTTGGCGGCTTTCCTTTCAGTTTTCTTGGCTATCCTGGCTTGTTTGGCAGCCTCATGGTCATACTTGACCTTCTAGAAGTTGTCATCGGCCTGTGGAAAAAGATAAGGAACTATGAGTACAAATAAGGTATAACATAATAAATAGTATTTATTAAGATTGATAACTCACTACAGGGGCCGGGTTCTTCTTGCAGAAGGGAAGTAAGCCGAAGGCGTTACTAGTTACAGTGCCCTCCTTCAGCAATGACTGGGTTGTAGCATCTACCACATCATCTGGTAAGTCGTCAGGACTATGACGCAGTGGATCATCCTTCTCGCATGTGTAAGTACACATTAAGCCGGAACGGTGGCTTAATGGAAGTACTCGCCAAGTGACCCAGACTCGGACCAGATCGATGTCGTTTAAGCCGTTTCACAAAAGAGCTTTGATCTTCTTGATGGTGGGACTGAGAGGCAGAAGCTCGACAGCAGTCAGTTTATCCGCCAGCGGATGGTTGGACTCAAGGCGCAGGGTGCGGAAGCCGGGCAGAGGGCTCTCATCAGCCGGTGAAGTGTCCTGACAATAGAACCACATCTGATTCCAATCTTTTGGATGACTCGGCAGTTCAGCGTAAGGAAAAATGCAATCTCTCCGCCGCTGAATCAAGATGCCGCCAAGCTCAAGACTAGGCCCGTTGGCACGTTCATTCTGCCGGTTCAAGTAGAAAAGCTCTCTGAACAAAAGCAGACTTGGCTCCTCTCCCAGGTACACCTCGCAGAAGACTTGGAAATTGCAAATGTTTGACACGGAGTTGGGTCCAATGTCTTGAGGTCTAAGGTCAAAGAAATTCAAAACTTCCCTGAAGAATTTTGAGCCGGGAGGGGCAAATCCCCGGTTCATGTGATCCGTGAAAATTATTACCTCCCCTTCTTTGGGTTGAGGCCTCTCTTCAGATGGGTCAGGGGCACGATAAGACATGACCTCCTTTTTGGGCAGATGGCCAGACTTCACAAATTCAGACAGTTTACTCTTAGTGACTATGGATGGGACCCAATTGCAGGTCACAGGGGCCTTGGTTGCCTTAGGTGCCATGACGACAGTTGGCCTACGACAAAATAAGAGGCTCCAGTTCAATTTTAACCCGGGAGAAAACATCTTAATTATTCAAGGAGGCGGCTTAAGAAGGGGCCTAATGGTATGAGGATAACTACGCAACAGTATTTAAGCCGCTACATGTGTCAAAAGAATTTCAAACTTCTTAAAGTCATGAGAAGCAAGCAAGGTTCACATATCAGTGTCATTTAGTTAAGCCGGCTACAAGGACAGTTGTGTTTAAGCAAATTCGACAGAAGTAGTTTTCCGGGTGATACAAACAGGTTTCATAATCTGCCACTGTTATTTGGGATCAAAGGGCTGTTTTGACAAGAAAATTTTCTAGACCTAAGACTGGCGCAGATGAAGCTCAAGAGCTTGAATGGGGCCTTTGTGTAACAGAAAGGGATCTATCTGCGTTCAAAGTAGGTGCGGAAAATCTACCGCATCGGTTTTTACCATCTCCAAGATCAAGAAAAGCGGGGGTGATGAAATCTATGAAAGGAAACTACTAAACAGCGAAGAACGCGAAGAACTCGAAGGTCCTAATGTGGATCTAAGAAGCAGGAAAGAGGAGACTTATGGATGCAGGGTTGCAGCGGAGGGTCGTCGCGTTTCTCTGGTCAAACCAGGTTGATGCAGCGGCCAGAGTTGGTGAAGACGAGATCTGCGACGGCGGCGGCGGGAGAGATCGAGCGACAGAGAAGCAGCGAGAGGAAGAAGATGACTGGAAGGAGGAGAATGGGAAGACCTAGGTCGCGCCTATTTATAAGTAAAGGATAATTGAGATGGCGCGGGAAACGAGGAGATAAAAGTTATTATCCAGCGGCCCCGATGCCTTGGTTTTTGGAACAGTCAATAAAGGCAGAGATCCGTTGGAGGATACGGTGGAATAAAAAAAGAATTTAAGAAAGGATGACGTCACGGCGGGTTAACACGGATCCAAAAGATGACGTCATGGCGGGTTAAAGAAAACCTTTTGCACAGTCAGAAGATTGAAGATTTATTTCTTAAGGTATTTTAAGATTGACATGAACAGGTTCAAATCAATCTGGGGCCTAATGTTGGGGATATAACTATTTGTGTAAGCCGCCCAGGAGGGGCCGGGTTACGCAAAGAAGATTCACCAGAAAGAAGCCCAAGACCAAGCATGAAGATGGCAGTTCAATAAAGGGCTTAAGGCCCACAGGTGACTTAAGGCCCGTTGTAGTAAACCGCCATAATGGCTTGACTTGTATCATAAGGTAGATTTAACTAGTCATCGAGCCGGACACTGTTTATAAGCCGGCCGGGACTCTGTAAGCCACAGGGCGTCAACCCGTGTATATAAGGGGACGACCTGCTGGCGGCTTAGGGCAAGAAACAACTGATCGAGAGCCGGGCCTAGCGTATCTCGCTCCCTGGTTATCGAAATATCAATACCAACCCAACTAGATGTAGGCCTTACCTTCACCGTAAGGGGCCGAACTAGTATAAAAACCTCTCGTGTCCCTTGTCCCGATTAACCCCTTCAAGCTTCCTAGTTGCGATGGCTCCACAACTAAGTCCTTCCACGAGGACATCTGACGTGACAATTCCACGACAGGCAATATGACTAAAACTCCGTTCTCCGGAACAATGGAACGAGCTAGTGACTTATTGGAAATAATGCATACCGATGTATGCGGTCCAATGGGTGTTGATGCTCGTGGCGGGTATCGTTATTTTCTGACCTTCACAAATGATTTGAGCAGACATGGGTATGTCTACTTAATGAAACACAAGTCTGAAACATTTGAAAAGTTCAAAGAATTTCAGAGTGAAGTGGAGAATCATCGTAACAAGAAAATAAAGTTTCTACGATTTGATAGTAGAGGAGAATATTTGAGTTACAAGTTTGGCCTTCATTTAAAAATCACAGCTCACGCCACATGGAACACCACAGTGTAATGGTGTGTCCAAACGTCGTAACCGCACTTTATTGGATATGGTGCGATCTATGATGTCTCTTACCAGGTTACCACTATCGTTTTGGGGTTATGCATTAGAGACAGCTGCATTCACTTTAAATAGGGCACCATCAAAATCCGTTGAGACGACGCGTTATGAACTGTGGTTTGCTACGTCTTGAGCTTGTGTTGGTTTTCCTCGAAGAGGAAAGGGTGATGCAGCAAAGTGTAGCGTAAGTATTTCCCTCGGTTTTGAGAACCAAGGTATCAATCCAGTAGGAGGCTCCTCAAAAGTCTCACGCACCTACACAAACAAACTGATAACTCGCAACCAACGCAATAAAGGGATTGTCAAACCCTTCACGGCCACTTGCGAAAGTGAGATCTAATAAAGATAGTAAGATAAGATAAATATATTTTTGATATTTTATAAGATAGATGCAAAAAAATAAAGATGCAAATAAAGTAGATGGAAAGCAAATATGATAAGAGATAGACCCGGGGGTCATAGATTTCACTAGAGACTTCTCTCAAGATAGCATAAGTATTACGGTGGGTGAACAAATTACTGTTGAGCAATCTATTATATACTAAAAGTAATTAACGGGTTAACGGGTTAACCAGAAAAATTAACGGGTTAACCAGAAAAAAGAGAATTAACTAGAAAATCCCACAAAAAATAGAAACTTCTGTCCCTTAGTTTATTAGAACAAAAAGTCACAGCCGTTAGATCTTAGACAGAATTTAGTAACACAATAATTAAAAGAAATTACCCACCTACGCCATAGAGTTTTTCCCCGTGCCTCCTCCATCTCACAAGATAGGAAAAAAAACAAGACAAAAAAAATAGATCAATCAGGCTCTTCATCCGTGGTGCCGCCGCCATGAACGCATCGTTCTTCTGGCACGTCGATCATGCTACGTTGTCATGGGATCAGGTTCTGCTGCTCCACCGATTGCGTCACCAGGTATGGGTTTCGCTACTCTACCAATTACGCCACCAGGTATGTTCTCCCCTAATATCTATGTCTCCATGTATGATTAGTTGACCATCGATTCCACGAATCCATGCGGATGCTTCTTTAGGCTGTCTTCCCTTGAAATCCGTCTTCAATTTTCATCATGTGGCCTCGATCCTGCTTGCATATCAGAAAACATGGAGTCTGGGATTGCAAAGGTGCTGAAAGAACCATGATGGTTGCTGCATGCATTAATTTAGGAATTTCTTTGCTCCGTGGTTCATCTTTTTGCTTCTCCTTTTTGCTGTGGCATGCTAAGAATTAGCAATGAATTTTTGCAAGAGCAACAAATTAACACAGGGATGAAGGACAATGTACATAACAAGCAGCTGCCATAGACCACACGAACTAATTAGTGTCAATCAATAGATACCTAATGTTTCATCTAATCAAAAGTCCATGCACAGAACTGAGAAAGCACCCTATTGTAGGTTGTGTCTATAGTGCCATCTATACTAATATACATGCTCTGAGAAGTTAACAATTTGTCATGCATATTGCATCCTCACGATTCATGATCTGTAGCTCAAACAAGAACGAGGGCAACAGGAGTCGGCAACTCGGTGCAAGTGGCCTGCCTTGGTCCTTCCTGCTCGGATAGTAATCCATTGTGTCTCCTACACGAGACTGCATGCTCCAGACTAGACAACAAGTACCAGCAGCAGGTGCGCCCCTCCACCCTCGCCCTGCCCAGGATTGTGATATTCAATCTGAACCATCAGATATGCCATTGCATGCCTCAGGTGATTAAATTTATTTGTTTACTACAATGTCATAAAGCGAAGTTCGGCACCTGTAAGTTGCTGCTGTTCGCTCCTGGGCAGCAAGTCAATTAATCCCGGCAGCATCAACACTCTGCAAAATATTAGTATCAAATGGTGAGACCACTTAACTGCCTACTAGCTACTGCTTCATACTGTTTTCTTGACACTACATAACCTAGCTTTTCATAGTTAGCACATTAACACAACTAGGAAATTGATTATTGGTTGGAATTTAACAAATTAGTCTGTAGAGTATCACATTGTTCATATTACCCAATTTGAAAGGCAACCATCATATATTTATTTCACAAATCAATGTAAACTAATGATCACTCAAAAAGTCCAAAATGTTACCGCGTATTGAGGAGTCCTAAGCGGCCATCACAAGGATATAATTACTCAGCCAAGCATTTCCATGCAGCACATTGGGCATACTGTGGTCTCTTTTATATTTTCTTTTAACTTTGTTCATATGCCATGTTGAGAAACATCTATTCCATATGAGAATAATACATGTTTCGGCATCTGAATAATTGTGTTATGATTAAGTCTTTACTAAAGTGTTCTACAGGAAGTAGGATGCAGCTGAGTTTAGCACCGGTAAGCCGCTCCTCCTGTGCATTAAGGTAATTAATCTCAGGAGCATCAACAGTTCGTGGAAGATTAATACCAAATGGTGAGACCACTGAACTTCCTACTAGCTGCTGTTTCGTATGAATCTTCTTGACACTAAATAACTTAGGCTTTCTCGGTTAGCACAATAGCACAACAAGGAATTTGATTATCAGTTGGGAGTTCAACAAATTAGTCTATGTAAAGTCCAATATCTTCCTAAGAAAGTGTTTGCGACAACTATACATATCATTCTCAAGAGTCACAAAAAGGGATGGACTAGGAGGAGTAACGGTAAATGATGAAGATAGCAATTAGAATATATGATGTGGTCAAGGACATAGTCTATAAAGAAATATTCAAAAGGTATAAAAACACTTTCAGTATGATGCTTCGTCACTAGATGAGGCTACCAGATTTTTACATAATAAGTTCATTTATAGAAATTTAGCATACTGCAAACTATCTTCAAAATAAAAAATGACTTATCTATGCTAACATGATATGACATAACAGTATTGTCTACTACTCTGTCGAGGAATTGGAAATATGCATCAACATTTGATGGAAATAGCTCAATAATATCAAACATCAACACTCTATATTATGTTACTTGAATCTTATTAATAGTGCAAGCCAATAGTGAGCATCCGCGCATCATATATTTTATATGTATATTGCAATCAGATCAATTTTCCTATTTAGTTATTAAATCCCAGTTTGTCTTCGGGAATTATTAAAACTATAGATAAAATACACTAATTGTTTCTTAAGTATGTTAAATGTTATGACGGCAGGGGGCCTAACACTGCCGTGCCAAATGCCGCCGGTTCCTAGCCCGGAAAAATGTGGAGAGGGCATACCAAATTAACATTATTCCCTAAGTTCTGTTCGACATTAATAACTTACAATCATCATGTAATTGATAGATCAGAATTCTATCGGATGAAAATCAACATCATGTAGGAGCAGCATGAAGGATAGCACACAAAAATTAAACGAGAAATATTATATTGGTGCAATCGTACAAAATCAGAGAAGGGAGAGGGAGAAGGAGGAGACCTGCAGGTAGAAGAATACAATGCCAATGCCGAGCTGCATCTGTCAAGACTGAAGACATCGTGATGGGTTGTCTCGCTTAAAGGCAGCATGACGCGTCCGGTTCGGCGCTTGTGGACGACAACGCCACCAGGAACCTCACACGCGCGCAGGATCCAAACTAGCTGTGGGGGACGAGATCGACGCCCTCAACACTTTGATGGACGCCTATGGCAAGCGGCAGTATCGTCTTCAACGAGCTCGCGTCCTCCCTCGCGCAGCTGCTACCGGGGACCTGCAGCCCCTCCATCGCCGCTGACGGGCCCGAGAGATCCATGAGGCACACGGGGATCCAATCCAGGCGTTGTACATAGCCACCCCGGGGTCGTACCCCTGGGCAGATTGGTCCTCACAAGCGGTGGATCGAACTTTGCTCGGCTTCTCCCATGACTGGGAGCTCCCGAGAAGACAAGAAGATAAGAAGACAAGGCTAGAGAAAGGGGAAAGTGAGTGTTCTTTTAAGGCGGAAAGTCAGTGTACAGCTTGGTGGAAGACCCAATCTTTTCTTTTCTTGCGAATGAAAACATAGTACTACCTTTTTGAACTGTCTTAACTTAACTCAGTTAAATGTCCATGAAATAAAGAAATAAGTATCATGGCCATTTCAATAGATTATACTCCCTCTGTAAAAAATATACTATAAGAGTGTTTAGATCACTTACATAAATACACTAATCAATCTGTATGCAAAGTTCTAAGTTGTTAACAGTCAACTAACAGGCGGGGACAAACATAATAGGCGAAATTATAGTTGAACACGTGTACAGCTAAAAGGTTAATATGTTAATCTTACACATTATTGGCCTACATAAAACCAGTGAAAACTGTACTTGCTCCCTGTTTAAATAAAGCAACAAGCTAAAAATACGAGAAAATGCTAGAAATATAAATTGTGCAACAAGATTAATCCTAAAAGTTATTACGAGAATGGCATTTTGGCTCCCGAGAGTGCGTGCTTCCGCATGAATAGTAAACTAAAAAATATAGTAAATATTTTTTTAAATTGGGAATTCTTTTTGTAGAAGTTCACGTTAGTGTCGGAAGCATCCTTGAAAATTTTCATGCGAAATGGAGCAACGGTGTATCGCCAGTGAAAAAACAAATTTAGGGCGATATTTTGGGTAACATTAGGTGTTTTTTTTTTTGCACATGCTAAAATGTTTAATCTTTTTGCTTACAAATTTGTACGTAGGATTTGGATGTGACAAAGAACACATAAAATTTTTGTTGAGTTTTTCTTTACATTTAAAAAAATATTTTCTGCGCAAGAGCGCACGCTCCCGGGAGCACCAACAGATTTCCGGTTCATAACATAATATTGTTGCTACAGTATCATTAATAAGTATGTACTCCATCTGTAAAGAAATATAAGAGCGTTTAGATCACCTCATAAATAAAATTTTCACAATACTATTTTTTAAAAGACAATAGTATTATCAACGGCAAAATTGAAACATATCTAAAACAAAACTATTTCGTTAAAGGAAAATATATATATATGTCACCAAAGTTGGATCCAAACTTACACAAATCAAACAATAAATGTTCTCATGATAAAAGGTTAAGATACTGCCCATGCAATTTAAATTTGATTAAGACGTGTGCATATTTATAAATTAAGCTATATATATTCAGATGTTGCCCTCGCAAATTGGTTCATAAAAAACATACATTTTGTACGGCATGTACAATAAGTAGGTAAATGTTAAATGCATAACATATATATATTTATATGTCAATGAGAAAACCAAACATACCGATGAACAAATTATGTGGACCAAAGTCTTATATTTGTAAATTTCATCGCATTTGGTCACAATTTTTTTTCAACAAAAGAAAAAAAGTGTTCTCATTATTGACCTTTCTAAAGTTCTAGCCCGCGCATCGAGCGGACTGATGAAGTCATGTACCTAGGGTAGGGTCATGGACCTATCTAAGATACCCTACCCAAGGACATCCTTAAAAGAAGCTGCCTTCCAGTCGACCAAGAGGGACTTCACTCGACGAACTCAAGGGCACTCGACTATGAAGATAGCCACTCGACCATGAAGCTAACCACTCGACGGCCAGGAGACCTAAAGTCACTCAGCACATAACGGTCTGTCATTAAGTAGCTTAAATAGTCTTCATGGCACTTTATGAGGGCGTTACCCGTAACCCCCTATCTTAATGTACTTTAAACCCTGCATAACTGAGGGCTGGAGGGGTTTGACGAATTCTATATAAGCCACCCCCTCCTCAGTGTAAAGGGTCCGCACCCCTGTAACTCATATACACATAAACCAGTCGACCGCCTCCGGGCTCCGAGACGTAGGGCTATTGCTTCCTCCGAGAAGGGCCTGAACTCGTAAAACACTCGTGTGTACAACTACTCCATAGCTAGGATCTTGCCTCTCCATACCTACCCCCCATTCTACTGTCAGACTTAGAACCACGACAGTTGGCGCCCACCTTGGGGCAGGTGTCTTAGCGCCTTTTTGGAGAAGTTGCAATTTGTCCGATTGCCTTCATCATGGTTTCTGGCGGAGCTCTGGTCGAGGGCCGCGAGATCCGTCTCGGTGCGCTCGCTTTCATCGCCGACGACTCCGCTTGGCTCCAGGAGGCACCACTCGACATCGACGCGCTCCCCGTCCGCGGGGCGACGCACTTTCGGGCGTGTGTCCGCGGCGTCCTGCTACGGCAGCCGTCGACCCCATACCGGTCGACTCCTGTGCCGTCCTCCCTCCCTGTCTCCCGCCAGCGCAAGCGCTCCGGTCGGTCGAGGCTTCAGCGATGGGTGAGACACGCAGTGGCTCGCCAATCGGCCACCACCCAAGTCGCGGCAATTGAGCCCGACGAATCTCTCTACGGCATGTTCGATCTGTCGACTGGCTCCGTAGAGACTGCATCCGAGTGCAACAGCAGTGATCCAGCGGCGGAGGTCCTGATGGTCAACGGGCCTCGTAGCCCTCCCGGTTTCCCCCGCATTGACGGGATGGACGATGGAGGCGACCCCGCTCAGGCCCACGAAGAATATCAGCCCGAGCCACTCACTTCTTAGCAAAGAGAAGATCTTCGCCGCCGGAACATGGATGCCCTCCATACTCCCATCGCAGGAGAAACTCCTGAGGCTCGTGCCTTGGAAGAGGTGCGTTTGGCCAACTTGGCTGAACACACTCGACTAGAGAACCTCCAGCGAGCACTCGACGAGCGTGCGCGTCAACGAGTACCCGACTCCAGCCGACGTCAGCTCTTTCCGCAACCGACTCAGGTATATCGAACCCCGATTCAGAATTTGGCAGCCGCAGCCCGTACAGCAGAGTCAATTCAGCCCTCTCAGTCGGAGGCTGGAAGAGGCTTGATGCAGATCAGGGATTTGCTCCGTGTGGCAGGAGATTAGAATTCAGTTGTGTCACAGTCGCGCAACAGGATTCACAGTCGATCCATCGCTGCGAATACTGTCCAGTCGGCTCACAGCCCAAGATCACCTCCGAGGCGCGTGGGATGTGAAGGCCGGCGGGACCACTATGATGACCGATTTGATCGTGATGATAGGCGTCGAGTGCCCACTCCTCCCCCGAGAAGTGGGTCTAACGCCCATCTGCAGCAAGATGACAGGCGCCAGCTCAGTGTTGGGCGGAGAGCTCCAGTCGACCCCAGAGAACCAGGCTTTGACGCGAGATCCATCATCATGCAAGGTTTGGTCGATCGGAACAGAGCTCATAGAGGTGGCCATGACAGAGATGTGCCCACAAGTAGTCGAGTCCATGTTTCAGGTCCAGAATGCTTTAGCAGAGCCATCAGAGCCGCAGTGATACCCCCCAACTTTAGGTTGGCGACTGGGGTAAGTAAATTCACCGAAGAGTCCAAGCCTGAAACTTGGCTTGAAGACTACCGAGTGGCGGTACAGATTGGTGGTGGTAATGATGAGGTGGCCATGAAGCATTTGCCACTCATGCTAGAGGGTTCGGGCAGGGCGTGGTTGAATCAGTTAGCTCCTAGCAGCATTTACACCTGGGAAGATCTTTCCCGAGTGTTCGTCAGGATGTTCGAGGGAACTTGCAAGCGACCGGCCGGATTGACGGAGCTGCAAGTCTGCGTACAAAAGTCGAGTGAAACATTGAGAGATTACATCCAGAGATGGATCACTTTGCATCATACTGTGGAGAATGTGTCGGACCATCAAGCGGTCTGCGCCTTCAAGGATGGTGTCAAGAACAGAGAGTTGAGCCTGAAGTTTGGTCGAACCGGAGATATGACCCTGAGTCGAATGATGGAGATTGCCACCAAATACGCTAACGGTGAAGAAGAGGACAGGCTCCGGAGTGGCAAGTATAAGCCGAGTCAATTGGAAAAAGGAAACTCCAGTCGGAAGCAGAAGCGGAAGGCCGAGCCAGCTGCTCCTGGAGAGGCTCTGGCCGTGACTCAGGGCAAATTCAAAGGGAAGCCCAAAGGATCTTGGAACCCCAAGAAGATAAAGGATAAAGAAGGTAAGACGTGATGGATCTACCGTGTCATATCCACACGAAGAAAGACGAAGAGGGTAACTTCATCTACCCGAAACATACCACTCGCCAGTGCCGGCTCTTAATCTAGCAGTTTCAAGGAAAACAGCCCAAGGACAAAGAGAAGGAGTCGGACAGGGCCGAGGACAATGAGGACAGTGATGGAGGGTACCCTCATGTCAATTCCACCCTGATGATTTTTGCTGATGTAGAGAGCAAAAGTCGACTGAAAGTGATCAACCGAGAGGTAAATATGGTCGCCCCGGCGACACCAAGCTATCTAAAATGGTCGCAGACTCCCATTACATTCGACCAGTCCGATCACCCTACTCACATTGCCACCCCTGGGAGGCAAGCGCTGGTGGTCGACCCAGTCGTCGAAGGCACTCGACTGACGAAGGTATTGATGGATGGCGGCAGTGGATTGAATATACTGTATGCAGAGATGCTCAAGGGAATGGGCATTCCGATGTCCAGGCTCAGCTCCAGCAACATGAGTTTTCACGGAGTCATTCCTGGAAAGAAGGCTGAGTCACTCGGCCAAATAGCTCTGGATGTAGTGTTCGGCGACTCGAAGCATTTCCGCAAAGAGAAGCTGACATTTGAAGTCGTGGGTTTCCGAAGCGCTTACCACGCTATTTTGGGAAGACCAGCCTATGCCCGCTTCATGGCTCGACCATGTTATGTGTACCTCAAATTAAAGATGCCTGGCCTCAAAGGCGTGATCACTATCACTGGCAGCCGGAAGAAGGCAGAAGAGTGTTTCCAGAAAGGCTCGAAGATTGCGGATGACCAGATAACAGTGGTAGAGCTGGAAGGATACAAGGAAAATGCAGATCCGAGTGATTTGTTGCGGGCCAAGAAGCCCGCCACAGAGTCAGTGTTCCAGTCGTTTGGGGAGACGAAGCCAGTTCATATCCACCCGACTGACCCCAATGCAGCTCCGACCCATATTTCCACAACACTCGACTCTAAATAGGAAGAAGCGCTCATCCAGTTCCTCCGTGAGAACTGGGACATCTTTGCATGGAAGCCAGCTGACATGCCGGGTGTTCCCAGGGGGCTGGCTGAGCATCGCCTTAGAGTCGACTCAAAAGCGAAACCTGTTAAAGAACATCTTCGACGGTCCGCCGTTCAGAAGAAAAAAGCCATTGGCGAGGAGGTGGCTCGACTCCTTGCAGCAGAGTTTATCCGAGAGATATGCCACTCCGAGTGGCTCGCCAATGTCGTCATGGTTCTCAAGAAGGACAATTCACTTTGCATGTGCATTGATTTCAAACATATCAATCGGGCCTGCCCAAAAGATCATTTTCCTCTCCCTCGCATCAACCAAATTGTCGACTCGACTGCGGGGTGCGAGAGAATGTCTTTTTTAGACGCTTATTCCGGGTATCATCAGATCCGTCTGTATGGACCTGACGAAATCAAAACAGCTTTCATCACTCCATTCGGGTGCTTCTGTTATATCACCATGCCATTCGGTCTCAATAATGCCGGAGCCACGTTCATGAGAATGTTTCAAAAGTGTTTACTCACTCAAATCAGTCGGAATGTGGAAGCGTACATGGATGATATCGTGGTCAAGTCACGAAAGGGTTCCGACCTGTTGAATGACCTAGCTGAAACATTTGCCAGTCTCAGGAGGTATGATATCAAGCTTAATCCATCAAAGTGCACATTCGGAGTACCTGGCGGAAAGTTACTCGGTTTTCTCGTTTCAGAACGAGGAATCGATGCTAACCCAGAAAAAGTTGGCACCATACTCCGAATGAAATGCCCTGTGCGTGTGCACGATGTCCAGAAGCTTACTGGATGCTTGGCCGCGTTAAGTCGATTCATCTCTCGCCTCGGTGAAAAGGCGTTGCCTCTTTACCGACTGATGAAGAAGGCAGACAAGTTTGAGTGGACTCCAGAAGCTGATGCAGCGTTTGCCGAGCTAAAAGCTCTGCTCTCCACCCAGCCGGTGCTTGCTGCTCCAATCACCAAAGAGCCTTTGTTACTTTATATTGCAGTCACAGGACAGGTCGTCAGTACAGTACTTACGGTCGAGCGGGAAGAGGAAGGTAAAACCTTCACAGTTCAGCGCCCAGTGTATTATCTCTCTGAAGTTTTGACCCCATCGAAGCAAAGATATCCTCATTATCAGAAGCTCGTATATGGGATCTACATGACCATGAAGAAGGTTGCTCATTATTTCTCTGATCATGACATTACAGTCGTCAGCGACGCACCATTGTCAGAGATTCTGCACAACAGAGATGCAACTGGTCGAGTGGCTAAATGGGCGATTGAACTCCTTCCCCTTGATATCAAATTTGAGGCAAAGAAAGCCATTAAGTCCCAGGCTATAGTAGATTTCCTTGCTGAGTGGATTGAGCAACAGCAGCCGACTCAAGTTCACTCGGAGCATTGGACCATGTTCTTTGATGGCTCTAAGATGTTAAATGGTTCTGGTGCTGGGGTTGTTTTGCTTTCCCCCCGAGGAGATAAGATCAGATATGTGCTCCAAATCCACTTTGATTCCTCCAACAATGAAGCAGAATATGAAGCACTTTTGTATGGGTTGCGCATGGCCATTTCACTCGGCGTCCGTCGCCTTATGGTTTATGGCGACTCAGATTTGGTGGTCAATCAGGTGATGAAGGAGTGGGACGTTAGAAGCCCAGCCATGACTGGATACTGCAATGCAGTGAGGAAGCTCGAAAAGAAATTCGAAGGGTTAGAGCTCCACCATATACCCCAACTGAAAAATCAAGCAGCTGATGATTTGGCGAAGATAGGATCCAAGAGAGAAGTCATCCCCAGTGATGTGTTCTTCGAGCATATCCATACTCCATCAGTCATAGAAGATCCTTTTACGGACGAAGCTCCGCAACCTAAGAGTGTTACGGATCCGACTGAGGTTGAAGTCCCAACAGTGGTCGACCTGATCATGGAAGTTTTAGTGATCACCCCCGATTGGACAGTACCGTATATCGCGTATATCTTGAGGAAAGAGCTCCCGGAGGACGAAGAAGAGGCTCGACAGATCGTCCGCCGATCTAAGGCCTTTACCGTGATAAGGGGACAGCTGTACAGAGAAAGCGCGACTGGAGTTGGTCAGAAATGCATAACGCCGGAGGAAGGTCGAATAATCCTTGATGACATCCACTCGGGGACCTGTGGCCATCATGCGTCCTCTCGGACCATCGTGGCCAAAGCATACCGAGCCGGATTTTATTGGCCAAGAGCGAATGAAATGGCAAAGGAGATAGTCGACAAGTGCGAGGGATGTCAATTTTACTCCAATATGTCACACAAGCCCGCGTCAGCTTTGAAAACCATACCACTCGTCTGGCCCTTTGCAGTATGGGGGTTGGATATGGTCGGTCCTTTGAGAACAGGCAGAAGCGGTTTCACCCATGTGCTGGTAGCAGTCGACAAGTTCACCAAGTGGATTGAGGCCAAACCCATCAAGAACCTCGATGTCGGTACTGTTGTCAGCTTCATCAGAGAATTGATATTCAGATATGGAGTCCCGCACAGCATCATCACTGACAACGGGTCAAACTTCGATTCCGAAGAATTCAGAGCTTTCTGCACGTCTCAAGGCACACGAGTCGACTATGCTTCAGTCGCCCATCCACAGTCGAATGGACAGGCAGAACGAGCCAACGGCTTGATTCTCAAAGGGTTGAAACCCCGTTTGATGCGTGATCTCAAGCATGCGGCTGGTGCATGGGTCGACGAACTTCCCTCGGTGCTTTGGGGGTTAAGGACCACGCCCAACCGGTCGACTGGAAGAACTCCGTTCTTCTTGGTCTACGGAGCTGAAGCAGTCTTGCCGAGTGACCTTCTCCACAATGCTCCCCGGGTCGAGCTCTACACCGAAGCTGAAGCAGAACAAGCACGGCAGGATGCAGTCGACCTTTTAGAGGAAGAAAGGGAGATGGCTCTGATCCGATCGACCATTTATCAACAAGACTTGCGTCGCTTCCACGCCAAAAACGTGAAGAGTCGAGCCTTCCAGGAAGGAGATTTGGTTCTCCGAGTGGATCAGCAGAAGCCACACAAGCTTGCTCCTTCTTGGGAAGGTCCCTTCATCGTCACCAAGGTTCTCCACAATGGAGCATACCGTCTTTACAATGTCGAGCATCAGATCGATGAGCCCCGAGATTGGAACGCGGAGCTTCTCCGCCCCTTTTACACTTAAGTATTCACTCAGATGAGTTGTAATAAAAGTACTTCTGTAGTTTATTTATCAAAGACAAGAGCTTTATAATTTTCCCAGTAATTGTTATTACTTTCGTCCACATAAAGCAATCCCCCAGTGGGTGGCTTGGCTGCGAATCCGATTCGCCTAAGTCTGTAAAAAAAATCCTAACCGAGTGATGAGCCAGCCTCCCACACGAAGGCTTAGCTGCGAAATCCGTTTCGCCTAAGATAATCAAAATCCTACCGAGTGGTAAGCCAGCCTTCCACTCGGAGGCTTAGCTGCAGTCCAAGTGCTCGCCTAAGTTTTTGAAAATCCTACCGAGTGGTAAGCCAGCCTTCCACTCGGAGGCTTAGCTGCAGTCCAAGTACTCGCCTAAGTTAAACAAAATCCTACCGAGTGGTAAGCCAGCCTTCCACTCAGAGGCTTAGCTGCAGTCCAAGTACTCGCCTAAGTTAAACAAAATCCTACCGAGTGGTAAGCCAGCCTTCCACTCGGAGGCTTAGCGGCAGTCCAAGTACTCGCCTAAGTTAAACAAAATCCTGCCGAGTGGTAAGCCAGCCTTCCATTCGGAGGCTTAGCTGCAGCATTGCGCTCGCCTAAGTTCAAATACAACGTGCGCTCTGCGAGGAGGACGAGGTGCAGGTCGACTGCTACCCTCTCCTTCCGAGCTACGCCACAAATACAACATGCGCTCTGCAAGGAGGACGAGACGCAGGTCGACTGCTACCCTCTCCTTCCGAGCTACGCCACAAATACAACATGCGCTCTGCAAGGAGGATGAGACGCAGGTCGACTGCTACCCTCTCCTTCCGAGCTACGCCACAAATACAACATGCGCTCTGCAAGGAGGACGAGGTGCAGGTCGACTGCTACCTCCTTCTCCAGAGGTACGCCTTGAAAATCCTACCGAGTGAAGAGCAGACCTCCCACTCGGGGGCTTAGCTGCAGCCCAGTGCTCGCCTAAGTTTTTGAAAATCCTACCGAGTGGAGAGCAAATCTCCCACTCGGGGGCTTAGCTGCAGCCCAGTGCTCGCCTAAGTTTTTGAAAATCCTACCGAGTGGAGAGCAAACCTCCCACTCGGGGGCTTAGCTGCAGCCCAGTGTTCGCCTAAGTTTTTGAAAATCCTACCGAGTGGAGAGCAAACCTCCCACTCGGGGGGCTTAGCTGCAGCCCAGTGCTCGCCTAAGTTTTTGAAAATCCTACCGAGTGGAGAGCAAACCTCCCACTCGGGGGCTTAGCTGCAGCCCAGTGCTCGCCTAAGTTTTTGAAAATCCTACCGAGTGGAGAGCAAACCTCCCACTCGGGGGCTTAGCTGCAGCCCAGTGCTCGCCTAAGTGTATTGGGGAACAAGTCGATTGCAATGAGCGCCTCGCTTTAACCTGCAAAAGACACCTCAAACCAAATGCAAACATATTCAACATTGAATCCAAGTTCGGATAACACCTAACAGAACCGAAAGTGCTCAGACGCTAAGCCTGTTAAGGTTTGTCGGTTACAAAACTCACTCGGCATACCGAGGCAAATTTAAAGTATCAAGCTCAGAAGTTTTTTACCCCTCCTGTGGAGGGATGGAAGGTGCAAAAAACTCATCCAGGTCAATTCCATCTGCAATCCGAGTGGCAGTGGCGATGAAGGTCTCCATGAAAGATTGGAAATCGTGCTTCTTGGTGTTAGCCACCCTAAGGGCCACCAGCTTGTCCTCTCGCGCATCCTTGTAGTGAACGCGGACCAGAGACAGAGCAACATCCGCACCACACCTGGCCGAAGACTTCTTCCACTCCTGCACTCGACTTGGGACCTCGTTCAGTCGAGTCATCAGAGACTCGAGGTCGTTCTGGAGCATCTCTCTTGGCCAAAGTGTTGTGTCGATGCGAGAAGTTGCGACCTTCAGCCTTGCGAGATAGTCGATGACAGCAGCAACGCGAGATTCAAGCCAGAGCACATTCATGGCGACTTCATCTTTCACGGGAGAGTTGATGGGATCCAGGTTTATTTCCAGTCGACCAGTCTCCTCTTCAAAGTTCTGGCAAAATTCTGCAAGCATAACCACCGAGTCAAGACAACAGTCGGAGATCATAGTTAAAATGTCTGTTTGATACAAAAGATTACCTTCAAGCGTGAGGAATAGCTTCTTGGCGAGTCCACCCAGATAAGCCTCCAGATCATTCTTCTTTCTCACCAACTCACTGGCCTTGTCATTCAGGGTGGTCTTGTCACTTTTCAGTCAACTGACCTCCTTGTTGGCAGCATCAAGAGCAGCTTTCAGATTGGTGTTTTCTTCATCAAGCTTGGTGACTGAAGCCAGCTTCTCATCTGCAAGCTTGGTCTTCTCTAAAGCCGCTTTCTGCATCTCAGCCAAGTCAAGGTCTTGCTTCTTCAGGGCATCCCTCACTTTGTCTGCAAAGTTACAGTGAGATCAGACTCTGAAACAAACGAGAGGCAAAGGCAGTCGTCGAGGGCCTCACCAAACATACCTTTAGCTTCCTCCTTCGCCTTCATTAAGTTCTCTTGGGCCAGTTTCAGATCAAGCTCGAGCTGGATGTGTTTGTTCTCCAACTCAGTATAACGAGCCGCAAGGTCGCAGGATTTCTACGAAGAACCAATCAACAGATGTCAAAGAAAATTCACTTCCGAGTGACTAAGGAAAAACCATAGCGTTTCTAAGACTACGGCCGAATACAAACATTCGATCATAGTCTCGGGGACTACACCCAGTGGGTGCACTCAGCGTGCCCCCACTAGTTTTATCAGTTAGAGTCGACCAGTCGACCAACAAAAAAAATGGAAGGTGTTCTTCAGACTATAGTCGACTGCCAGCAGTCGACCACAGTCTCGGGGACTACACCCAGTGGGTGCACTCAGCGTGCCCCCACCGGTCTATGAATCCATTTGACCTAGTCGAGTAAAGAAAAAACTTAAGACATAAAGACTATGGTCGACTGCCAGCAGTCCACCATAGCCTTGGGGACTACACCCAGTGGGTGCACTCAGCGTGCCCCCACTAACCCGGAATTTCAATCGACACACCCAGTGGGTGTAGGACAAACTCTAAGAATTTCAGAAAGAAGGGTTTTCACATATCATATCCTAACAGAACAGGCAGTGACCGACTGACCTGAACATTACTCTGAAGAGCTGAACTGGCGTCATAGGCTGCCTGGCTGGCTTCTCGGATTGCCTTCACTTGCTCCATCATGACCCCCGCTTGGCGTATTGCTTCTTTAGCAGCACTAGCTTGGTCTTCTGGGACGTGGTAGGCTGAGAAAAGCGAGGGTTGAGCAGCACTCGACGATGAAGGACGAGCACTCGTCAACGGCACCGTAAAGGTTACGGTAGGCCGAGTGACATTGTCTCCCTCCACGACCAACGTCTCAGGTGTTGGCACGTCCTGAGTTGCCTTGCCAGCAGACGCTTTCTTGTTCCTCCTCCGCCTCAGTGGTTCCTCGTCGTCGTCGTCGGGAAGGTCACTAACGACGTTAGATGAAGCTGCAGAAAAGAATCAAAATTAGAGACAAGAAGCCAATCGACTGAAGACGGAACTACAAGAGTCATACCAGGTTTCGAAGTAACAGCATCCTCCATCTCGTGATCTTCAGCCCTGGCCGAGGTATCAGAAGTAGCAGCACTGCAGTTCCATAAGTCAGTCGATTGGCTCATGAGTCGACCAAGAACAAGTTCATGAAACGGGAAAACTCAAGATTAACATTACCCTGAGATTGTGGGGATCATCATCTTCATCTTCGGCAAGACCTTCGCCGGCTTCGACGGTGCCACTCGAGATTGCTTCGGAGCTTTCTCAGTCGGCACCGGAGAAGTCGTCCGAGGGCGCTTGGTCGACGGCGCGACGGTCGCGGCCCCCTTACCACGCTCGGCCGCGGGATCATGGACAAGCTTCGAGCGTCTTTCCGAGCGAGGAGGTATAACTTCCTCCTCCTCCTCCTCCTCCTCTTCTTCCTCACCAGAGTCACCGCCCTCATCATCAGCAGCAGCATCCGAATCCCACTCCTCCGGGCTTTCGCCCCCACTTCCTTCCTCCTCCTTAGTCGGCGCTTGCGCTCCATTGGGCATCGAGTACAACTCAGTGGTGGCCTGACAGACAACAGAACAAGACAAAGGTCAATCGACCAATTTGAAGTGAAGCAGAATGAATAAAAAGAGATTACAATTAGAGACAAGTGGTCATACCGTGTCCGGTGTGTAGGTGCAGTCGAGTGGTGGGATCCTCCTAGCCCCTCGAGGGTTGTCCTTATTCCCTGTGATTGCGGCCATCCACCTCTCCAGTGTGGCGTCATCGACCACTTCTGGATGGACCCGACTGGTGTCTTCGGTGCCACAGTACAGCCACATCAAGTGGCCGCGGTACTGAAGCGGTTGGATGCGCCGTCTAAGGAAGACCTCCAGAAGATCCATACCCGTCACTCCATCCCGAACGAGCTGAACTATGCGCTCCATCAACATTTTTACCTACGCTTTCTCCTCAGGGAGCACCTTCAGAGAAGAGGGTTTGTCCGCTCGGTCCATGGAGAACGGAGGGAGACCAGTCGACTGTCCCGGCGTCGACTCGTCTTGGCAGTAGAACCAGGTCGACTGCCACCCTCTGACTGACTCAGGAAGGGTCATGGCCGGGAAAGTACTCTTACTCCTCATCTGAATCCCAAGACCCCCGCACATCTGGATAACCTTAGTCCTCTCATCATCCGGACTCGCCTTTTTTACCATCTGTGAGCGGCAGGTGAATATGTGCTTAAAGAGACCCCAGTGCGGTCGACAACCCAGGAAGTTCTCGCACATGGACACGAAAGCAGCAAGATAGGCAATGGAACTGGGAGTGAAATGGTGGAGTTGTGCCCCAAAGATGTTCAGAAACCCTCGGAAGAAAACACTCGGCAGCAGAGAGAATCCACGGTCTACATGAGTGGCTAGGAGAATGCACTCACCCTCCTACGGCTGCGGTTGCCACTCGGTCCCCGGAAGCCTTGCTGACCCATGGGGGATCAGACCCTCGTTGGCCAGGTCAATCCCCTTGGACCCAACCTTGTGGCAGGCGGGACCTTGACGAAGATCCGCCCCGACTAGACGCTCTTCCCTTCACTTTCCCCGTTGCCGTCGCCTTCTTCGCGCGCTCCAAGGCCGTCGTCTTCTCCTTCACCATTGTCGCCGGCGAAGCACGCGAGGAGTGGATAGGCGGAGGCAAGAGCAGGCACAGCGGGCGGAGGCGAAGAGGGCAGAGAGGAGAATGAGAAGGCACTGTTCAAAAACCCTCGCCCGGCGCTTTATATAAAGACACTTCCGAGTGGCTGACAAGTAGGTCCGGGCGGTCTTGTCACATCCCGAAACAGTCGCGCACGCATGATACGTGGCGAAAAAGGCGGCGCGAAAATCGAGGCGTCCATGCCTTATCCCATCCGAGTACCACGGTCCGCCCCGCTTCGCGCGCTTCCCAAAATTCGGATCCCACAAAATCAGCTAACGACAGATCAATCTGTCAGACGATGGATTTCCTGCGATCCGTCGCTCGGAAGTTCACTAAGTTCAAAAGTTCACTCGACAAAAGAAAGGAATGGATCTAGGCGACTGAAAGAAAAGTTGATGCCAACGCTAAAAAAGAAAAATCGCTAATCCAGGATACGACATAATCAGAGCACGGGAAATAGGTCAGAGAAAATTATCAACTCCTTCCTCACTCGAACCTCGATCCATTCGGGGGCTAATGATGAAGTCATGTACCTAGGGTAGGCTCATGGACCTATCTAAGATACCCTACCCAAGGACATCCTTAAAAGAGGCTACCTTCCAGTCGACCAAGAGGGACTTCACTCGATGAACTCAAGGGCACTCGACTATGAAGATAGCCACTCGACCATGAAGCTAACCAATCGACGGCCAGGAGACCTAAAGTCACTCAGCACACAATGGTCTGTCATTAAGTAGCTTAAATAGTCTTCATGGCACTTTATGAGGGCGTTACCAGTAACCCCCTATCTTAATGTACTTTAAACCCTGCATAACTGAGGGCTGGAGGGGTCTGGCGAACTCTATATAAGCCACCCCCCTCCTCAGTGTAAAGGGTTCGCACCCCTGTAACTCATATACACATAAACCAGTCGACCACCTCCGGGCTCCGAGACGTAGGGCTATTACTTCCTCCGAGAAGGGCCTGAACTCGTAAAACACTCGTGTGTACAACTACTCCATAGCTAGGATCTTGCCTCTCCATAACTACCCCCCATTCTACTGTCAGACTTAGAACCACGACACGGGCCACTTTACTAGTTGATAGAAAAGCGCATAGTTATGAGATTATCTAGGCATGATCATGTATATAGGCATCACGTCCAAAACAAGTAGACCGACTCCTGCCTGCATCTACTACTATTACTCCACACATCGACCGCTATCCAGCATGCATCTAGAGTATTAAGTTCATAAGAACAGAGCAACGCATTAAGCAAGATGACATGATGTAGATGGATAAACACATGCAATATGATATAAACCCCATCTTGTTATCCTCGATGGCAACAATACAATACGTGTCTTGCAACCCTTTCTGTCACTGGGTAAGAATACCGCAAGATTGAACCCAAGGCTAAGCACTTCTCCCATGGCAAGAAAGATCTATCTAGTAGGCCAAACCAAACTGATATTTCGAAGAGACTTGCAAAGATAACTCAATCATACATAAAAGAATTCAGAGAAGATTCAAATATTATTCATAGATAAACTTGATCATAAACCCACAATTCATCGGATCTCGACAAACACACCGCAAAAAGAGATTACATCAAATAGATCTCCACAAGAGAGGGGGAGAACATTGTATTGAGATCCAAAAAGAGAGAAGAAGCCATCTAGCTAATAACTATGGACCCGTAGGTCTGTAGTGAACTACTCACAACTCATCGGAGGGGCAAGGATGTTGATGTAGAGGCCCTCCGTGGTTGCTTCCCCCTCCGGTAGAGTGCCGGCAAGGGCTCCAAGATGGGATCTCGCGGATACAGAAGGTTACGGCGGTGGAAATTGTGTTTTGTGGTGCTCCTGGATGTTTTCGGGGTATGTAGGTATATATATAGGAGGAAGAAGTACGTCGGTGGACGCCCGAGGGGCCCACGAGCGGAGCTTTCTTGACTTGCACTCCAGGCTCTCCCGATCAGATTTGTTCCAAAAATAATGCTCCCAAAGATTTCATTCCGTTTGGACTCCGTTTGATATTCCTTTTCTTCAAAATACTGAAATAGGAAAAAAAACAATATGGGCTGGGCCTCCGGTTAGTAGGTTAGTCCCAAAAATGATATAAATGTGTAAAATAAAGCCCATAAACATCCAAAAGAGGTAGTATAATAGCATGGAACAATCAAAAATTATAGATACGTTGGAGACGTATCAAGCATCCCCAAGCTTAATTCCTACTCGTCCTCGAGTAGGTAAATGATAAAAAAGAAATTTTTGATGTGGAATGCTACCTAGCATAATTCATAATGTAATTTTCTTTATTGTGGCATGAATGTTCAGACCCAAATGAATACAAAATAAAAGTTCATATTGACATAAGAAATAGTAATACTTCAAGTATACTAATCAAAGTAATCATGTCTTCTCAAAATATCATGGCTAAAGAAAGTTATCCCTACAAAATCATATAGTCTGGCTATGCTCTATCCTCATCACACAAAGTATTTAATCATGCACAACCCCGATGACAAGCCAAGCAATTGTTTCATACTTTAATAATCTCAAACTTTTTCAACTTTCACGCAATACTTGAGCGTGAGCCATGGACATAGCACTATATGTGGAATAGAATGGTGGTTGTGGAGAAGACAAAAAAGGAGAAGATAGTTTCACATCAACTAGGCGTATCAACGGGCTATGGAGATGCCCATTAATAGATATCAATGTGAGTGAGTAGGGATTGCCATGCAATGGATGCACTAGAGCTATAAATATATGAAAGCTCAATAAAAGAAACTAAATGGGGTGCATCCAACTTGCTTGCTCACAAAGACCTAGGGCACTTTTGAGGAAGCCCATCATTGGAATATACAAGCCAAGTTCTGTAATGAAAAATTCCCACTAGTATATGAAAGTGACAACATATGAGACTCTCTATCATGAAGATCATGGTGCTATTTTGAAGCACAAGTGTGGAAAAAGGAGATAGTAGCATTGTCCCTTCTCTCTTTTTCTCTCATTTTATTTTTTTCCTTTTTTTCTTTGGCCTTTCTCTTTTTTTTTTCTGGCCTTTCTCTTCTTTTTTTCCTTTTTTTTCTTTTTGTAAAGTCCGAAGTCTCATCCCGACTTGTGGGGGAATCATAGTCTTCATCATCCTTTCCTCACTAGGACAATGCTCTAATAATGAAGATCATCACACTTTTATGGATTTACAACTCAAAGCTAGAACAAGATATGACTCTATATGAATGCCTCCGGTGGTGTACCGGGATATGCAATGAATCAAGAGCGACATGTATGAAAATTATGAAGGTGGCCTTGCCACAAATACAATGTCAACTACATGATCATGCAAAAAGCAATGTGACAAAAGTAATGTGTGTCATATGAATGGAACGGTGGAAAGTTGCATGGCAATATATCTCAGAATGGCTATGGAAATGCCATAATAGGTAGGTATGGTGGCTGTTTTGAGGAAGGTAAATGGTGGGTGTATGGTACCGGCGGAAGTTGTGCGGTACAAAAGAGGCTAGCAATGGTGGAAGGGTGAGAGAGTGCGTATAATCCATGGACTCAACATTAATCAAAAGAACTCATATACTTGTTGCAAAAATTTAGAAGTCATCAAAAACCAAAGTACTACGCGCATGCTCCTAGGGGGATAGATTGGTAGGAAAAGACCATCGCTCGTCCCCGACCGCCACTCATAAGGAAGACAATCAATAAATAAAATTGTGCTCCAACTTCATCACAAAGCGGTTCACCATACGTGCATGCTACGGGAATCACAAGCTTCAACGCAAGCATTCTTTAAATTCATAATCACCCAACTAGCATGACTTTAATATCGCTACCTCCATATCTCAAAACAATTATCAAGCATCAAATTGATCATAGCATCCAATTCACTTTCTATGATAGTTTTTATTATACCCAACTTGGATGCTCATCATTCTAGGACCAACTTTATGATCATAGAAAATACCATGCTGTTCTAAAAGAATCTCAAAATGATATAAGTGAAGCATGAGAGACTAGCAATTTCTTCAAAATTAAGACACCACCGTGCTCTAAAAGATATAAGTGAAGCACTAGAGCAAAAACTATCAAGCTCAAAAGATATAAGTGAAGCACATAGAGTATTCTAGCAAATTCTAATCAAATAGGCTTCTCCCAAAAGATGTGTACATCAAGGATGATTGTGGTAAACTAAAAAGCAAAGACTAATATAATACACGACACTCCAAGCAAAACACATATCATGTGGCGAATAAAAATATAGCTCCAAGTAAAGTTACCAATGAACGAAGACAAAAGAGGGGATGCCTTCCCGGGGCATCCCCAAGCTTAGGCTTTTGGCTATTCTTGAATATCTTGGGGTGCCATGGGCATCCCCAAGCTTAGGCTCTTGCCACCCTTTATTCCATAGTCCATAAAAACTTTACCCAAAACTTGAAAACTTCACAACACAAAACTCAACAGGAAATCTTATAAGCTCCGTTAGTGATAGAAAACAAAACCACCACATAAGGTACTGCAATGAACTCATTCTTTATTTATATTGGTTTTAAACCTACTGTATTCCAACTTATTTATGGTTTATAAACTAATTTACTAGCCATAGATGCATTAAAATAAGCAAACAACACACGAAAAACAGAATCTGTCAAAAACAGAACAGTCTGTAGCAATCTGTAACTAACGCAAACTTCTGGAACTCTAAAAATCCTACCAAAATAGGAAGTCCTGGACAATTTGTCTATTGAACAGAATAAAAAAGAATCAACGCAAAATCACGTTCGTGTGATTTAACAAAATTATATTCGTGCGCGCAAAGTTTCTGTTTTTCATCAGAATCAAATCAACTATCATCATAGGTTATCCTATAGGTTCTACTTGGCACAAACACTAATTAAAAGATAAAAACACATATATCCAGAAGGTAGATGCAAGATTAATTACTAAACAGGAGCAAAAACTAAAAACATAAAAAAATTGGGTTGCCTCCCAACTAGCGCTATCGTTTAACGCCCCTAGCTAGGCATAAAAACAAAGATAGATCTAACGAGTGCCATCTTTGGCACTAGGAGTGGGTGATCTCCTTTCTATGGCATTCATTCTTCTATTTAAGGTAAGCACATGGTCATTAATGGAAGAGGTAAGATTAAGCACGTTACAGAAGTTTTCCTCTACACTAGACTTCATCTCTTTAATAATTTCGTTTTGATAAAAGCACAAGAGAGTAGTAGATTCAACCTTATCATTCATAGGGTGCCCAATATGGTTTTCATTTTTTCATAAGTCTCTACAGCATCCCTTTAAAGGAAACTTCCTTCAAAAATATAATCGAAAACTTGTTTAAAGGAAGCGGGCAAGCCAATATAAAAACATTTTAAGTAATCTTCAATTGGATATTGTGGCACATAGCTAGCCCGAATCCTTAATAACCTATCCCAAGCATCTTTTAAAGACTCATCAAGTAAATAGCAAAAAATTCCAGAGTCATCCTCATCATAATTATTCAAGCTCTCATTGGTGACCCCGGTGGGTCTTTTCATAGCATCATTGTTCATGAGCTTAGAGAGGATAGAGGGGTTGTCCAAGGCACTAGAGCTCGGGAGAAAACCCTTACTTCTTTTTGATTCGGCCATGGCAATGGGAAGGCAAACTGAAGAGAGAGAAGGAGATTGGGAAAGAGAGGGCAAATAAAACGGCAAGGGTGAAGTGGGGGAGAGGAAAACAAGAGGCAAATGGCAAATAATGTAAATGCGAGGGAGATGGGTTTGTGATGGGTACTTGGTATGTCTTGACTTGAGCTAAGACCTCCTCGACAACGGCGCCAGAAATCCTTCTTGCTACGTCTTGAGCTTGCGTTGGTTTTCCTTGAAGAGGAGAGGGTGATGCAGCAAAGTGTAGCGTAAGTATTTCCCTTAGTTTTGAGAACCAAGGTATCAATCCAGTAGGAGGCTCCTCAAAAGTCCCACGCACCTACACAAACAAACTGAGAACTCGCAACCAACGCAATAAAGGGATTGTCAATCCCTTCACGGCCACTTGCGAAAGTGAGATCTAATAAAGATAGTAAGATAAGATAAATATATTTTTGGTATTTTATAAGATAGATGCAAAAAGTAAAGATGCAAATAAAGTAGATGGAAAGCAAATATGATAAGAGATAGACCCGGGGGCCATAGGTTTCACTAGAGGCTTCTCTCAAGATAGCATAAGTATTACGATGGGTGAACAAATTATTGTCGAGCAATTGATAGAAAAGCGCATAGTTATGAGATTATCTAGGCATGATCATGTATATAGGCATCACGTCCAAAACAAGTAGACCGACTCATGCCTGCATCTACTACTATTACTCCACACATCGACCGCTATCCAGCATGCATCTAGAGTATTAAGTTCATAAGAACAGAGCAACGCATTAAGCAAGATGACATGATGTAGAGGGATAAACACATGCAATATGATATAAACCCCATCTTGTTATCCTCGATGGCAACAATACAATACGTGTCTTGCAACCCTTTCTGTCACTGGGTAAGAACACCGCAAGATTGAATCCAAGGCTAAGCACTTCTCCCATGGCAAGAAAGATATATCTAGTAGGCCAAACCAAACTGATATTTCGAAGAGACTTGCAAAGATAACTCAATCATACATAAAAGAATTCAAAGAAGATTCAAATATTATTCATAGATAAACTTGATCATAAACCCACAATTCATCGGATCTCGACAAACACACCGCAAAAAGAGATTACATTGAATAGATCTCCACAAGAGAGGGGGAGAACATTGTATTGAGATCCAAAAAGAGAGAAGAAGCCATCTAGCTAATAACTATGGACCCGTAGGTCTGTGGTGAACTACTCACAACTCATCGGAGGGGCAAGTATGTTGATGTAGAGGCCCTCTATGGTTGCTTCCCCCTCCGGCAGAGTGCTGGCAAGGGCTCCAAGATGAGATCTCGCGGATATAGAAGGTTACGGCGGTGGAAATTGTGTTTCGTGGTGCTCCTGGATGTTTTCGGGGTACGTAGGTATATATAGGAGGAAGAAGTACGTCAGTGGACACCCAAGGGGCCCACGAGACAGGGGGGCGCGCCCTCCTATCTCGTGGGGCCCTCGGAGCTTTCTTGACTTGCACTCCAGGCTCTCTCGGTCAGATTTGTTCCAAAAATAACGCTCCTGAAGGTTTCATTCCGTTTGGACTCCGTTTGATATTCCTTTTCTTCAAAATACTGAAATAGGTAAGAAAAACAGCAATATGGGTTGGGCCTCTGGTTAGTAGGTTAGTCCCAAAAATGATATAAATATGTAAAATAAAGCCCATAAACATCCAAAAGAGGTAATATAATAGCATGGAACAATCAAAAATTATAGATACGTTGGAGACGTATCATGGTTTGGCAAGAAACCAAAGTTGTCGTTTCTTAAAGTTTGGGGCTACAATGCTTATGTGAAAAAGCTTCAACCTGATAAGCTTGAACCCAAATCGGAGAAGTGCGTCTTCATAGGATACCCAAAGGAAACTATTGGGTACACCTTCTATCACAGATCTGAAGGCAAGATATTCATTGCTAAGAATGGATCCTTTCTAAAGAAGGAGTTTCTCTCGAAAGAAGTGAGTGGGAGGAAAGTAGAGCTTGATGAGGTAATTGTACCTTCTCCTGAATTGGAAAAGTAGTTCATCACATAAACCAGTTCCAGTGATTCCTACACCAATTAGTGAGGAAGCTAATGATGATAATCATGAAACTTCATATCAAGTTACTACAGAACCTCGTAGGTCTTCCAGAGTACGGTCCGCACCAGAGTGGTACGGTAATCCTATTCTGGAAGTCATGGTACTAGACCATGATGAACCTACGAACTATGAGGAAGCGATGATGAGCCCAGATTCCGCGAAATGGCTTGAGGCCATGAAATCTGAGATGGGATCCATGTATGAGAACAAAGTGTGGACTTTGGTGGACTTGCCCGATGATCGGTAAGCCATATTAAATAAATGGATCTTCAAGAGGAAGACAGACACTGATAGTAGTGTTACTATCTACAAAGCTCAACTTGTCGCAAAAAGGTTTTTGACAAGTTCAAGGTGTTGACTACAATGAGATTTTCTCAACTGTAGTGATGCTTAAATCCGTCTCAATAATGTTAGCAGATGCCATATTTTATGAAATCTGGCAAATGGATGTAAAAACCGTATTCCTTAAATGGATATTTCTTAAAGAAGAGTTGTATATGATGCAACCAGAAGGTTTTGTCAATCCTAAAGGTACTAACAAGGTGTACAAGCTCCAGCGATCCATCTATGGACTGGTGCAAGCATATCAGAGTTGGAATATATGCTTTGATGAGTTGATCAAAGCATATAGTTTTATACAGACTTGCGGTGAAGCCTGTATTTACAAACAAGTGGGTGGGAGCACTACAGCCTTTCTGATAAGTATATGTGAATGGCATATTGTTGATCGGAAATGATGTAGAAATTTCTGGAAAGCATAAAGGAGAGTTTGAAAGGAGAAAGACCTCGGTGAAGTTGCTTATATATTGGGCATCAAGATCTATAGAGATAGATCAAGACGTTTGATAAGATTTTTCAATGAATACATACCTTGACAAGTTTTTTGAAAGAGGTCAAAATGGATCAGTCAAAGAAGAAGTTCTTGCCTGTATTACAAGGTGTAAAGTTGAGTAAGACTCAAAGCCCGACCACGGCAGAAGATAGAAAGAGAATGAAAGTCATTCCCTAAGCCACAGTTATAGGTTCTATAAATTATGTTGTGCTGTGTACCAGACCTATTGTGCACCTTGCCATGAGTTTGGCAAGGGGGTACAATAGTGATCTAAGAGTAGATCACTGGACAACGGTCAAAATTATCCTTAGTGAGGACTAAGGAAATATTTCTCGGTTATGGAGGTGATAAAGAGTTTGTCGTAAAGAGTTACGTCGATGCAAGCTTTTACACCGATCCAGATGACTCTAAGTCTCAATTTGGATACATATTGAAAGTGGGAGCAATTAGCTAGAGTAGTTCCATGCAGAGCATTGTAGACATGGAATATTTGCAAAATACATACGGCTCTGAATGTGACAGACCCGTTGACTAAACTTCTCTCACGAGCAAAACATGATCACACCTTAGTACTCTTTGGGTGTTAATCACATAGCGATGTGAACTAGATTATTGATTCTAGTAAACCCTTTGGGTGTTGGTCACATGGCGATGTGAACTATGGGTGTTAATCACATACAGATGTGAACTATTGGTGTTAAATCACATGGCACTGTGCACTAGATTATTGACTCTAGTGCAAGTGGGAGACTGAAGGAAATATGCCCTAGAGGCAATAACAAAGTTATTATTTATTTCCTTATATCATGATAAATGTTTATTATTCATGCTAGAATTGTATTAACCGGAAACTTAGTACATGTGTGAATACATAGACAAAACATATAGTCCCTAGTATGCCTCTACTTGACTAGCTCGTTGATCAAAGATGGTTATGTTTCCTAACCATAGACATGTGTTGTCATTTGATGAACGGGATCACACATTAGGAGAATGATGTGATAGACATGACCCATCTGTTAGCTTAGCATTATGATCGTGTCGGTTTCATTGCTACTGCTTTCTTCATGACTTATACAAGTTCCTCGGACTATGAGATTATGCAACTCCCGAATACCGGAGGAACACTTTGTGTGCTACCAAACATCACAACATAAAAGGGTGATTATAAAGGTGCTCTACAGGTGTCTCCGAAGGTGTTTGTTGGGTTGGCATATATCGAGATTAGGATTTGTCACTCCATGTTTCGGAGAGGTATCTTTGGGCCCTCTCGGTAATACTCATCACTATAAGCCTTGCAAGCATTGTGACTAATGAGTTAGTTGCAGGATGAAGTATTACGGAACGAGTAAAAAGACTTGCCGGTAACGAGATTGATCTAGGTATGATGATACCGACGATCAAATATCGGGCAAGTAACATACCGATGACAAAGGGAACAACGTATGTTGTTATGCGGTTTGACCGATAAAGATCTTCATAGAATATGTAGGAACCAATATGAGCATCCAGGTTTCTCTATTGGTTATTGACCAGAGATGTGTCTCGGTCATGTCTACATAGTTCTTGAACCCGTAGGGTCCGCACGCTTAACGTTCGATCACGATTGGTATTATGAGTTTATGTGATATGATGTACTGAAGATTGTTCGGAGTACTGGATGTGATCACGGACATGACGAGGAGTCTCGAAATGGTCGATACATAAAGATTGATATATTGGATGGCTATATTCAGACACTAGAAGTGTTCCGGAGAAGTTTCGGATAAAATCGGAGTACCGGAGGGTTGCCGGAACCCCCCGGGGGATTAATGGTCCTTAGTGGGCCTTAGTGGAGAAGAGAGATGGACAGCCCGAGGTGGTGCACCCCCCCTGCCCAGTCTGAATTGGACAAGGGAAGGGGGGCACCCCCCCTCTCCTTCCTTCTCTCCTCTCCTCTTTCCCCTTCTCCTTCTTGGACTAGGAAAAGGGGGAGACCTACTCCTACTGGGAGTAGGAGTCCTCCCCCTTGGCATGCCCCTTGTTGGCCATCGGCCTCCTCCTTCCCTCCTTTATATACGGGGGAGGGGGCACCCTAGAGACACACAAGTTGACAATTGCTTTAGCCGTGTGCGGTGCCCCCCCTCCACAGTTACACACCTCGGTCATATCGTCGTAGTGCTTAGGCGAAGCCCTGCGTCGGTAACTTCATTGTCACCGTCACCACGCTGTCGTGTTGACGAAACTCTCTCTCGACCTCAACTGGATCAAGAGTATGAGGGACGTCATCAAGCTGAACGTGTGTTGAATGCAAAGGTGGCATACGTTCGGTGCTTGGATTGGTTGGATAGCAAAGACGTTCAACTACATCAACCGCGTTAACTAAATGCTTCCACTTCCGGTCTACGAGGGTACGTGGACACACTCTCCCCTCTCGTTGCTATGCATCACCTAGATAGATCTTGCGTGATCGTAGGAATTTTTTTGAAATTGTCGTGTTCCCCAACAGGATGGACTAGAGCTGTTGGCAGAGATACATGGAGGCATATGTGGCTCCCACATAGGGTCAAGAGCACTTGCCGGCAAAGCATTCCGGCAAGGTTTCTTCTGCCCCCCCCCCACTCTCCAGGATGCAACTGCACTAGTAACCAAGTGTGAAGCGTGCCAGTTCCATTCAAAGAAGCTTCATCAACCAGCTCAAGCGCTTCAAACAATCCCTCTCTCCTGGCCATTTTCGGTCTGGGGGCTCGACATATGGGCCCTTTTCCCTATGTTGTCGGGGGCTTTGAGTACTTGTACGTAGCAATCAACAAGTTCACAAAGTGGCCACAGGTGAAGCCAGTGAGAAAGGTGATAGCACAGTCAGCCATCAAGTTCTTCAAGGGACTAGTCTGCCATTTTGGTGTGCCAAACAGAGTTATCACCGACAACGACAAACAATTCACGAGCCGCACCTTCATGCAATATATCCAGGACCTCGGCAGCAAAGTTTGTTTTGCTTTTGTTGCTCATCCAAGAAGCAACGGCCAGGTAGAAAGGGCAAATGCTGAAGTGTTGTGAGGCCTCAAAACAAGAACTTTCGACAGGCTACGCCAGTGTGGAAGATGCTGGATTGATGAATTGCCAACGGTTCTTTGGTCAATCAGAACGACACCAAATCGAGCCACTTTCCAGACACCCTTTGCCCTGGTATATGGGACAGAAGCAGTTCTCCCCACAGAACTCATATACGGGTCACCTCGAGTGCTCGCTTATGATGAGTTTGAGCAAGAGCAGTTGCGCCAAGATGATGCAACGCTCCTTGAGGAAGATCGTCTTCGGGCTGCTGTGCGAGCCGCGCACTACCAGCAAGCCTTGCGCCACTACCATAGCCGCAAGGTTCATGCCCGAAGTCTTGAGGAAGGCGACCTTGTTCTTCGGCGTGTTCAATCCACCAAGAATTCAAACAAGTTGACGCCAAAGTGGGAAGGACCTTATTGGGTAATACGAGTCACCAGGCCCGCCGCAGTCCGCTTGGAGACAGAAGATGGCATTCTGGTGAGAAACTCCTAGAATATTGAACATCTTCGCAAGTTTTACCCATAAGGTGCAGTTGCTGGGAGCCCCGGCAACCCCCTTTTGTACTAGCCTTGCCGGCAAGGCATCTAACCCTATGTACAAAGCCAGGTGCAGACCCTATGCGCAGTCGAGTAACTTTCAGTATGTACAGTTTTCTATTAATTTCCATGCTTGTGTGTGTGTGTGTATGCATGCATGCTTGTCCAGGATATTGTACAACCCTAGATCCAAGCAGATACTAGGATCCATGCTCCTGTCCTCTCTTCTTTCCAGCCATGAAGATGCTCGGTCCTGACATTCTTGTCGTGGACTTGGCTCCGGCAAGAAGTTGAGAAGACTGCCCGGCACAGCGATCCCCGGCAAACTTGACAGATAAAGTTTACCTGTTATCCATTCATGTTCGTAACCTATGACTTGTGCACTAGAAAACCTCGCCACTCTTTTTAGACTTAGGTGCTCTCATCCCTGACCCGAACGCTGCTTCGGTCAAAATGGTCGCAGTAGCCTTTGGTAAAAAGAGATTGGTAGGGGGCTGGACCCTTTGTCTGTAACCCGGCAGATGTGACTCTCCGGCAGGCACAGAGAGCGCCGGTAAGATAGCTTGCCCAAAAAACTTGTTTATTTGCATTAAAGAGGCTTTTTCGCCTCTACATAGGCGTATACATGCACGGGTTCCCGGCAAGGCTCATCTTTTTCATAAACATGTTGATGCAAGTACAAATGTTACAGAACATGAGCATGGACTCGAGAGATTACATTATTTGAAATTAAGATTTGACAAGTGCCTACAAGTTGGAAAAAAGATAAGTGCCATGTAATCCCCGTTCTTGCCCTTTTCCTCCCTAGGCACGGCAAGTGAAGACAGAGACGGGCATGGAGAACGCGTCGATGGAGAGCATGGCGGGGTAGCCCGTCAACCACCATTGCCAGAGCCAGCACCAATGCCAGAGCCAGCAGGGCACAACCCCCGGCAAGGCGTGTTGCCGGGGGAGGAGGTGGTGCAGATGATGGTGCTGCCACTAATGGTCAGCTGGAGTCGGAGTCTGAGTCCTCCCGCCCGCTACCATCCTCGTCGCTACCGCTGTCCTCCTTGTCACTATCGCTCGAGGAGGAGCTTTCGCCGTTGGTAGAACTCTCCGCGCAGCACCCTAAGCAGATTCCCGAGCTCCCGAAGACCTTGATGGAGAGCAGGCCGTTCTCCATTAATTTGAACTGGAGAACGTGCCCCTCCAACAAGCTATGGGCGCATGCAAAGGTTTTCCACCCATGGCGAATATACATGACGTGAGGAGCGGGGAAGTCAACGTCGACCCACATGTTGCCGTTCCCGTAGCCCCTCATGTGCAGCCTCAAAGCCTGCGGCGGGTAATGCTCCATTACCCGAGCAAACGGGGTAGGGAGGCGGAGATGACCGCACACGGGCATGTACAGCCTGATGAAGAACTTGCGGGGCTGGTCTCCGACATGGCCCTCCATTGGAGGAGGGGCCGCCAGCAGAGGTGCGGCTGGTGCGCCGCCCCGTCCTCCTCTTCCCAGAGCACCATGGTAGCCTTAGCCTCGCCCCCTTCCTCTCCACCTCGCGGCAGGCTTCGCCGTCGTGAACTCCGGAGGAGGGGGGACGCGCTGTCAAGCAAAAGCCCTCGTCGCCGCCATTGAAGCACTAGCACGCCCTCTCACCATGCCGAGTGAAAGAAGGATACCAAGCAAAAAGGAGAGGAAGGAGGTGAGTACTGGAAGGCACTGTCCCCCTCCCTTTTTATAGAAGGGCGGGGCCTGGGCCTGGCCTCCCAACCCAAGGGCGGCCGCCCCGCTCGACCAATACGGCCTCCTGAGGCGCAGGGAATCAGGACCGACCCGCTGCTCCAATCAGCGACGCCTAGTTTCCCGCCTCGGCATTAATGCACATGCCCTGCGCATCCACCGCCTGCCCTTCATAAGGCATGGAGGACATGTGGCGAGCGAGCCAGAGGCATAAAGACAAGTGGACGACCGTTTTCTACCCCGTGATCGTGGGGTGCGGTGCCATGAAGGCCACGACCCGAGTCCAGTTTGTAAATAAGTAGTGCCCCTGCGAATCCCTCTTTTTATGAGGAAGGCGCGGGCCACCTATTTACTATTCACTGCAAGGTGACGCAAGCGTGCTGCGACCGTCCCACGCACGACCCCCATGTCACGCACTCAATATGGATATGGGGAAGCGCAACTAACGAGAACTTTACAATGGTTAAATCTCTGCCACGCGTGCCCGCGCATGTTTTGAGCCTGGCCCAACAACGCTTCGTGCTTATGTGTGGCCCAGGCCTGGGGGCTCCTGACGGTGTACAAAAGTATGGGCTTTCTGTACCCCTTGTGCACCGGCAATCATAGCCACGCCTGCGGCAGGGCTTGGCGGGGCAGGAGGAGACAGGAGACAAGACTACCAAGACAACATTCAAGACAGTGAACAGAGCAGAGGACAAGCTGGACCTCCCCCGGCAACATCCTTGCCGGGGCGGCTTGTGTGGCCCCGGCAAGGTCCTTGCCAAGGCAACCCGTGAAGCACCAGCAAGGCCATCACCCCTGGGGCTGAGAGCTCTGACATCATCGACAATGTCAAGGCCAAGGCTCGGGGGCGCGTGCATAGTAGCATGCAGATCTTTGTGGAAATTGATAGCATGTAGGTCCACGTGGGACTAGAAGACAAAGAGCCCCGGCAAGACCCTTGCCGGGGACGACCGTGAGGGCCTGGCAAGACCCTTGTCGGGGACAATTGCGGGGCCACAGGCAGGCCCACTCTTGACAAGGTTTTCGCCACCTCACGCCCGTTCCAGCGCGACGGCTAGCTTGCCAGCTAGGCAGACGCTTGCATGGTGGCATGCCGATCTTCGTGGAGGCTCTACCACCGCGCTAGCACAGCAGCTGGCTAGCCAGCCTAGCATTGAATGCCTCGTCGGCCTAGACGTGTGTCAACGCAAGGAAAGGTAGCGACGGACGGGACAGGCTCCTGTTACCACCCTTGATAAAGTTAGAGGGCACGTAGGCAACGCATTAAATGTGTTTGTCCTACGATGTCAGTGATAAGCATGAGCACTGTAGCTGCTTTCCACCTCCTGTGTGTCGCTCTGGCAACCCCTTTGACATATAAAAGGAGGCCCGAAGCGTACCGAGAGAGGATTCAGATTTTTTGGACTGGGCAAGAACCGCAGCTAGTTCACGAGCTCAAGAACATAGAATATACACACAAGCAGGACTAGGGTTTTACGCACCATTGCGGCCCGAACCTGGGTAAAAATTCCTCTCGCTGATCACTAGACCTGCTCTTTGCACAGCTCTTTGTTGGGGAACGTAGTAATTTCAAAAAAATTCCTACGCACACACAAGATCATGGTGATGGCATAGCAACGAGAGGGGAGAGTGTTGTCCAAGTACCCTCGTAGACCGTAAGCGGAAGCGTTATGACAACGCGGTTGATGTAGTCGTACGTCTTCACGATCCGACCGATCCAAGTACCGAACGTACGGCACCTCCGAGTTCAGCACATGTTCAGCTCGATGACGATCCCCGGGCTCCGATCCAGCAAAGCTTCGGGGATGAGTTCCGTCAGCACTATGGCATGGTGACGATGATGATGCTCTACCGGCGCAGGGCTTCGCCTAAACTCCGCGACGATATGACCGAGGTGGAATATGGTGGAGGGGGCACCGCACACGGCTAAGGAACGATCCGTAGATCAACTTGTGTTGTTGTGCCTAGAGGTGCCCCCCTGCCCCCGTATATAAAGGAGCAAGGGGGGAGGGGTGGCCGGCCTGGGAGGGGGCGCGCCAAGGGGAGTCCTACTCCCACCGGGAGTAGGACTCCCTCCTTCCTTGTTGGAGTAGGAGAAGGGGAAAGAGGGGGAGAGGAAGAAGGAAAGGGGGGCTGCGCCCCTTGTCCAATTCGGACCAGAGGGGGGCGCAGGCCTCCTTCCTTTTGGCCTCTCTCCTCTATTCCCGTATGGCCCAATAAGGCCCATATACTCCCCGGCGAATTCCCGTAACTCTCCGGTACTCCGAAAAATACCCGAATCACTCGGAACCTTTCTGAACCTAGTCGTCCAATATATCGATCTTTACATCTCGACCATTTTGAGACTCCTAGTCATGTCCCCGATCTCATCCGGGACTCCGAACTCCTTCGATACATCAAAACTCATAAACTCATAATATAACTGTCATCGAAACCTTAAGCGTGCGGACCCTACGGGTTCGAGAACTATGTAGACATGACCTAGAACTATTCTTGGTCAATAACCAATAGCGGAACCTGGATGCTCATATTGGCTCCTACATATTCTACGAAGATCTTTATCGGTCAAACCGCATAACAACATACGTTGTTCCCTTTGTCATCGGTATGTTACTTGCCCGAGATTCGATCGTCGGTATCCAATACCTAGTTCAATCTCATTACCAGCAAGTCTCTTTACTCGTTACGTAATGCATCATTCCGTAACTAACTCATTAGCTACATTGCTTGCAAGGCTTATAGTGATGTGCATTACCGAGAGGGCCCAGAGATACCTCCCCGACAATCGAAGTGACAAAACCTAATCTCGAAATACGCCAACCCAACATGTACCTTTGGAGACACCTGTAGTACTCCTTTATAATCACCCAGTTACGTTGTGACGTTTGGTAGCACCCAAAGTGTTCCTCTGGTAAACAGGAGTTGCATAATCTCATAGTTACATGAACATGTATAAGTCATGGAGAAAGCAATAGCAACATACTAAACGATCAAGTGCTAGGCTAATGGAATGGGTCATGTCAATCACATCATTCTCCTAATGATGTGATCCCGTTAATCAAATGACAACTCTTGTCTATGGCTAGGAAACTTAACCATCTTTGATTCAACGAGCTAGTCAAGTAGAGGCATACTAGTGACTATATGTTTGTCTATGTATTCACACATGTATCATGTTTCCGGTTAATACAATTCTAGCATGAATAATAAACATTTATCATGAAATAAGGAAATAAATAATAAATTTATTATTGCCTCTAGGGCATATTTCCTTCAGTCTCCCACTTGCACTAGAGTCAATAATCTAGTTCACGTTGCTATGTGATTTAACACCAATATTCACATCTGCATGTGATTAATACCCATAGTTCACATCATCATGTGATCAACACCCAAAGGGTTTACTAGAGTCAATAATCTAGTTCACATCGCTATGTGATTAACACCCAAAAGAGTACTAAGGTATGATCATGTTTTGCTCGTGAGATAAGCTTAGTCAACGGGTCTGTCATATTCAGAGCCGTATGTATTTCGCAAATATTCTATGTCCACAATGCTCTGCACGGAACTACTCTAGCTAATTGCTCCCACTTTCAATATGTATCCAGATTTGAGACTTAGATTCATCTGGATTGGTGTAAAAGCTTGCATCGTTGTAACTTTTACGACGGGCTCTTTTATCACCTCCATAATCGAGAAACATCTCCTTAGTCCTCACTAAGGATATTCTTGACCCATGTCCAGTGATCTACTTATTAGATCAAAATTGTATTCCTTTGCCAAACACAGAGCAAGGTATACAATAGGTCTGGTTCACAGCATAGCATACTTTATAGAACCTATGACTGAGGCATAGGGAATGACTTTTCATTCTCTTTCTATTTTCTACAATGGTCGGGTCTTTGAGTCTTACTCAACTTCACACCTTGTAACACAGGCAAGAACTCCTTCTTTGACTGTTCCATTTTGAACTATTTCAAAAATTTATCAAGGTATGTACTCATTGAAAAAAATCTTATCAAGCGTCTTGATCTATCTATATAGATCTTGATGCTCAATGTGTAAGCAGCTTCACCGAGGTCTTGCTTTGAAAAACTCTTATTCAAGTATCCTTTCATGCTATCCAGAATTTCCATATCATTTCCAATTAACAATATGTCATCCACATATAATATTAGAAATGCTACGGAGCTCCCACTCACTTTCTTGTAAATACAGGCTTCTTCAAAAGTGTGTATAAAACCATATGCTTTGATCAACTCATCAAAGCGTATATTCCAACTCCGAGATGCTTGCACCAGTCCATAGATGGATCGCTGGAGCTTGCTAAATTTGTTAGCACCTTTCGGATTGACAAAACCTTCTGGTTGCATCATATACAACTCTTCTTTAAGAAAGCCATTGAGGAATGCAGTTTTGTTTATCCATTTGCTATATTTCATAAAATGCGGCAATTGCTAACATGATTCAGACAGACTTAAGCATAGATTCAAGTGAAAAACTCTCATCGTAGTCAACACCTTGAACTTGTCGAAAACCTTTAGCGACAATTCTAGCTTTGTAGATAGTAACACTATCAGCGTCCGTCTTCCTCTTGAAGATCCATTTAATCTCAATGTCTCGCCGATCATTGGGCAAGTCAATCAAAGTCCATACTTTGTTTTCATACATGGATCTCACCTCAGATCTCATGGCCTCAAGCCATTTTGCGGAATCTGGGCTCACCATCGCTTCTTCATAGTTCGTAGGTTCGTCATGGTCTAGTAACATAACTTCCAGAACAGGATTACCGTACCACTCTGGTGCGGATCTTACTGTGGAAGACCTACGAGGTTCTGTAGTAACTTAATCTGAAGTTTCATGATCATCATCATTAACTTCCTCACTAATTGGTGTAGTAGTCACAGGAACAGATTTCTGTGATGAACTACTTTCCAATAAGGGAGCAGGTACAATTACCTCATCAAGTTCTACTTTCCTCCAACTCACTTCTTTCGAGAGAAACTCCTTCTCTAGAAAGGATCCATTCTTAGCAACGAATGTTTTGCCTTTGGATTTGTGATAGAAGGAGTACCCAACAGTTTCCTTTGGGTATTCTATGAAGACGCACTTCTCCGATTTGGGTTCGAGCTTATCAGGTTGAAAACCTTTTTCATATAAGCATCGCAACTCCAAACTTTAAGAAACGACAACTTAGGTTTAGTTCTAAACCATAGTTCATACGATGTCGTCTCAACGGATTTAGATGGTGCCCTTTTAATGTGAATGCAGCTGTCTCTAATGCATAACCCCAAAACGATAATGGTAAATCAATAAGAGACATCATAGATCGCACCATATCCAATAAAGTGCGGTTACGACGTTCGGACACACCATAACATTGTGGTATTCCAGGTGGCGTGAGCTGTGAAACTATTCCACATTGTTTTAATTGAAGACCAAACTCGTAACTCAAATATTCGTCTCCGCGATCAGATCGTAGAAACTTTATTTTCTTGTTATGATGATTTCTCCACTTCACTCTGAAATTCTTTGAACCTTTCAATTATTTCAGACTTATGTTTCATCAAGTAGATATACCCATATCTGCTCAAATCATCTTGTGAAGGTCAGAAAATAACGATACTTGCCACGAGCATGAACACTCATTGGATCTTCATGCGCTTTACACCGATATGACCCAAACGGCAGTGCCACAAATAAGTTGCACTATCATTATTAACTTTGCATCTTTTGGCATCAATATTATGAATATGTGTATCACTACGATCGAGATCCAACAAACTATTTTCATTGGGTGTATGACCATTGAAGGTTTTATTCATGTAAACAGAACAACAATTATTCTCTGATTTTAAATGAATAACCGTATTGCAATGAACATGATCAAATCATATTCATGCTCAACGCAAACGCCAAATAACATTTATTTAGGTTAAACACTAATCCTGAAAGTATAGGGAGTGTGAGATGATGATCATATCAATCTTGGAACCACTTCCAACACACATCGTCACTTCACCCTCAACTAGTTTCTGTTTATTCTGTAACTCCTGTTTCGAGTTACTAATCTTAGTAACCGAATAAGTATCAAATATTCAGGGGTTACTATAAACACTAGTAAGGTACACATCAATAACATGTATATCAAATATACCCTTGTTCACTTTGCCATCCTTCTTATCCACCAAATATTCAAGGCATTTCCGCTTCTAGTGACTATTTCCTTTGCAGTATAATCACTCAGTTTCAGGCTTTGGTCCAGCTTTGGGCTTCTTCGCGGGAGTGACAACTTGCTTGCCATTCTGCTTGAAGTTCCCGTTCCCTTTCTTTCCCTTTGCCCTTTTCTTGAAACTAGTGGTCTTGTCAATCATCAACACTTGATGCTCTTTCTTGATTTCTACCTTCGTTGATTTCAACATCACGAAGAGCTTGGGAATCACTTTTGTCATCCCTTGCATATTATAGTTCATCACGAAGTTCTACTAACTTGGTGATGGTGACTAGAGAATTATGTCAATCACTATTTTATCATGAAGATTAACTCCCACTTGATTCAAGCGATTGTAGTACCCAGACAATCTGAGCACATGCTCACTAGTTGAGCGATTCTCCTCCATCTTTTAGCTATAGAACTTGTTGGAGACTTCATATCTCTCAACTCGGGTATTTGCTTGAAATATTAACTTCAATTCTTGGAACATCTCATATGGTCCATGACGTTCAAAACATCTTTGAAGTCCCGATTCTAAGCTGTTTAAGCATGGTGCACTAAACTATCAAGTAGTCATCATATTGAGCTAGCCAAACGTTCATAACGTCTGCATCTGCTCCTGCAATAGGTCTATCACCTAGCGGTGCATTAAGGACATAATTCTTCTGTGCAGCAATGAGGATAAACCTCAAATCACGGATCCAATCTGCATCATTGCTACTAACATCTTTTAACACAATTTTCTCTAGGAACATATCAAAATAAACATATGAAAGCAACAAAGCAAGCTATTGATCTACAACATAATTTGCAAAATACTACCAGGACTAAGTTCATGATAAATTTAAGTTCAATTAATCATATTACTTAAGAACTCCCACTTAGATAGACATCCCTCTTATCCTCTAAGTGATTACGTGATCCATATCAACTACACCATGTCCGATCGTCACGTGAGATGGAGTAGTTTTCAATGGTGAACATCACTATGTTGATCATATCTACTATATGATTCACGCTCGACCTTTCGGTCTTCGTGTTCCGAGGCCATATCTGTATATGCTAGGATCGTCAAGTTTAACCTGAGTATTCCGCGTGTGCAACTGTTTTGCACCCGTTGTATTTGAACGTAGAGCCTATCACACCCGATCATCACGTGGTGTCTCAGCACGAAGAACTTTCGCAATGGTGCATACTCAGGGAGAACACTTCTTGACAATTAGTGAGAGATCATCTTAAAATGCTACCGTCAAACAAAATAGAATAAGATGTATAACAGATAAACATCATATGCAATCAAAATATGTGACATGATATGGCCATGATCATCTTGCGCCTTTGATCTCCTCCAAAGTACTGTCATGATCTCTATTGTCACCGGCACGACACCATGATCTTCATCATCTTGATCTATATCAATGTGTCGTCACATGGTCGTCTCGCCAACTATTGCTCTTGCAACTATTGCTATCGCACAACGATAAAGTAAAGCAATTATTTGGCACTTGCATCTTATGCAACAAAGAGACAACCATAGGGCTTCTGCCAGTTGCCGATAACTTCAACAAAACATGATCATCTCATACAACAACTTATATCTCATCACGTCTTGACCATATCACATCACAACATGCCCTGCAAAAACAAGTTAGACGTCCTCTACTTTGTTGTTGCAAGTTTTACATGGCTGCTACGGGCTGAGCAAGAACCGTTCTTACCTACGCATCAAAACAACAATGATAGTTCGTCAAGTTAGTGCTGTTTTAACCTTCGCAAGGACCGGGCGTAGCCACACTCGATTCAGCTAAAGTGAGAGAGACAGACACCCACCAGCCACCTTTAAGCACAAGTGCTCGTAACGGTGAAACCAGTCTCGCGTAAGCGTACGCGTAATGTCGGTCCGGGCCGCTTCATCTCACAATACCGCCGAACCAAAGTATGACATGCTGGTAAGCAGTATGACTTGTATCGCCCACAACTCACTTGTGTTCTACTCGTGCATATAACATCAACGCATAAAACCTAGGCTCTGATGCCACTGTTGGGGAACGTAGTAATTTCAAAAAAAAATCCTACGCACACACAAGATCATGGTGATGGCATAGCAACGAGAGGGGAGAGTGTTGTCCATGTACCCTCGTAGACCGTAAGCGGAAGCGTTATGACAACGCGGTTGATGTAGTCGTACGTCTACACAATCCGACCGATCCAAGTACCGAACGTACGGCACCTCCGAGTTCAGCACATGTTCAGCTCGATGACGATCCCCGGGCTCCGATCCAGCAAAGATTCGGGGATGAGTTCCGTCAGCACGACGGCATGGTGACGATGATGATGCTCTATAGGCGCAGGGCTTCGCCTAAACTCCGCGACGATATGACCGAGGTGGAATATGGTGGAGGGGGGCACCGCACACGGCTAAGGAACGATCCGTAGATCAACTTGTGTTGTTGTGCCTAGAGGTGCCCCCCTGCCCCCGTATATAAAGGAGCAAGGGGGGAGGGGGCGGCCGGCCTGGGAGGGGGCGCGCCAAGGGGAGTCCTACTCCCACCGGGAGTAGGACTCCCTCCTTCCTTGTTGGAGTAGGAGAAGGGGAAAGAGGGGGAGAGGAAGAAGGAAAGGGGGGTTGCGCCCCTTGTCCAATTCGGACCAGAGGGGGGCGCAGGCCTCCTTCCTTTTGGCCTCTCTCCTCTATTCCCGTATGGCCCAATAAGGCCCATATACTCCCCGGCGAATTCTCGTAACTCTCCGGTACTCCGAAAAATACCCGAATCACTCGGAACCTTTCCGAACCCCGAATATAGTCGTCCAATATATCGATCTTTACGTCTCGACCATTTTGAGACTCCTAGTCATGTCCGCGATCTCATCCAGGACTCCGAACTCCTTCGGTACATCAAAACTCATAAACTCATAATATAACTGTCATCGAAACCTTAAGCGTGCGGACCCTACGGGTTCGAGAACTATGTAGACATGACCTAGAACTATTCTTGGTCAATAACCAATAGCGGAACCTGGATGCTCATATTGGCTCCTACATATTCTACGAAGATCTTTATCGGTCAAACCGCATAACAACATACGTTTTTCCCTTTGTCATCGGTATGTTACTTGCCCGAGATTCGATCGTTGGTATCCAATACCTAGTTCAATCTCGTTACCGGCAAGTCTCTTTACTCGTTACGTAATGCATCATTCTGTAACTAACTCATTAGCTACATTGCTTGCAAGGCTTATAGTGATGTGCATTACCGAGAGGGCCCAGAGATACCTCCCCGACAATTGAAGTGACAAAACCTAATCTCGAAATACGCCAACCCAACATGTACCTTTGGAGACACCTGTAGTACTCCTTTATAATCACCCAGTTACGTTGTGACGTTTGGTAGCACCCAAAGTGTTCCTCCGGTAAACGGGAGTTGCATAATCTCATAGTTACAGGAACATGTATAAGTCATGAAGAAAGCAATAGGAACATACTAAACGATCAAGTGCTAGGCTAACGGAATGGGTCATGTCAATCACATCATTCTCCTAATGATGTGATCCCGTTAATCAAATGACAACTCATGTCTATGGCTAGGAAACTTAACCATGTTTGATTCAACGAGCTAGTCAAATAGAGGCATACTAGTGACTATATGTTTGTCTATGTATTCACACATGTATCATGTTTCCGGTTAATACAATTCTAGCATGAATAATAAACATTTATCATGAAATAAGGAAATAAATAATAAATTTATTATTGCCTCTAGGGCATATTTCCTTCACTCTTCTACCCGCCAATCGTAGGATCCCCGTGATCCCATAGGTGTCGTTTCCTCGACACTTCTCAATCTATTTGCTCCCTCCATCAGTACTAAGCGGGAATACCGCTTGTGCATACAACTCCTTAAACCCAAAGTTGTGCCAAATGAGGCAACTATACCTACCTATATGCGGTTTTTACATGTCGCTCCAAGTAAATTTCCATGTGCCAACTCTAATCATTCAAAAAAGGGATAATTGATGTTATGCCCCTAGTTGGGTTACACTCGCCAGGTTTACCCCTAATTTTCGAAAACACTTGTTCCTGCCCAAACCACTTTGCTCCTCTTATGCTTTTGCCCTTTGACCGTTTGACCATCACTTTGAAAACTTCATAAAAATTCATACTAACTCAGAAAAAATCAAGTAAGATATCAAAATGTTCAGAAAAGCGTCACCTATATGTGCATGTCATTTGCATTCATGAAAAAAGTGTTGGCCAGTCCCCATCTCAGTTTTAGCTAATATGATGTTAGCATGAACAGTAAAATCTAAAAAAAAATCTAAATATTCTAAAAAAATTGGTGGCAAACTTTGACCAATGTTTTGAGTGCTTGCCAAGTTTCATAAGGGAAGGCATTCGTGGAAGCCATGGGAAAAAACAAAAATCAATGCTCCAAAATTTCATTTTTTTGCCACGACTTCCATGGATGTCATTCCCTTATGAAACTTGGCAAGCGCTCCAAATATTGGTCAAAGTTTGCCACCAATTTTTTTAAAAAAAATCGTTTTTTTAGATTTTACTGTTCATGCTAAGATCATATGAGCTAAAACTGAGATGGGGACTCGCCAACACTTTTTTCATGAATGCAAATGACATGCAGATATAGGTGATGCTTTTCTGAACATTTTGATATCTTATTTGAATTTTTCCGAGTTAGTATGAATTTTCTATGAAGTTGTCAAAGTGATGGTCAAATGGTCAAAGGGCAAAAGCATAAGAGGAGCAGAGTGGTTTGGGCAGGAACAAGTGTTTTCGAAAACTAGGGGTAAACCTGCCGAGTGGGACACAACTAAGGGCACCAAATTAATTATCCCTTAAAAAACTATCTATTTTGTATGCCTGTACCGCTCATGAAGCGGCAAGGGGTGGCCAATATCTTTTATGCTAGATGGCTTATTCTCACGATGAGTGTTTATTCACTTGTCATTGCACAGAAAAGTGCCAGGTAATAGGGATGCCCAGTCCTGAAATGAATGAAAATGATAAGAAAAAAGCCCCTTGGAAAGTTGAAAGTTTGGAAGGCACCCATGGGTACGACAAGCCATGGATTGTGAAAGAATGGTGGAGGGGAGTAAACTTTATTTTCTGTTTCGGAACCGCCTATAATGTGTCTAACATGGGAGATAATGGAAATTTTTGGTCGTGACGTTGACAGGAAAAGCATGCCTCGCTCAAAAATATTTTTATCTCTATTTTAAACTCTGAGCATTGGCACCTCTACAAATCTATGCTCCCCTCTGCGAAGGGCCTATCTATTTTACTTTTATGCATTTTTATTCTTATGTTGAGCCTCCATCTTCTGTTATAAAGCACCAACTTGAGAGCACTATTGTCATACTTGTGCATTGGGTGTAGTTAATGTTGAGTGTGTTTCACGAATGGATCAATGACTGAGCATAATGGGCCCGGGATAACTTTCTTTAGCGTTGACATTTTGAAAGACATGGTTGCTTGTTAGTATGTTGGAGTATTTATATCTTCGTATCAAACTATCGACTATTGCTTTGAATCACTCGAACCCAAATATCAATGCCAGAAAAGTAAAGATTATATGATGAATATGATAGGTAGCATTCTACATCAAAAATTCTGCTTTTATCATTTGCCTACTCGAGGACGAGCAGGAATTAAGCTTAGGTGATCCAACGTATCTATAATTTTCTATTGCCCCATGCTATTATAGTATCAATCTTGGATGTTTTATATGCATTTACAAGCAATTATATATATATATATATATATATATATATATCATTGTTTGGGACAAACATATTAACTTAGTGCCCAGTGGCAGTTGATGTTTTTTGCCTGTTTTTGTTTTTCCAGAATATCAGTACCAAACAAAATCTCAAATGCCATGAAACTTTTTGGAGATTTTTTTCTTGACAAAAGAGACCCTAGAAGCTTCAAGAGAAGGCGAGAAGATGAAGGAGGGGCCCATGAGGCGCAACGGCGCGCCCAGGGGGGTGGGTGCCTTGGTGGCTCATGGGGCCCATGTTCACCCGTTTGACCTAATTTCGCCTCTATAAATTCTCTAAAATCGGGAAACCAACCGAGAGTCAGCCAAAATACCTTTTCCACCACCGCAAGTTCCTGTTCTCAACAGATCCCATCTGGAGGCCTTTTCCGGCACTCTGTCGGAGGGGGAATCAATCATGGAGGGGCTCTACATTAACCTTGCTACCTTTCTAATGATGTGTGAGTAGTTTACACAAACCTACGGGTCCATAGTAAGTAGCTTGATGGCTTCTTCTCTCTCTTTGATCTTCAATACAATGTTCTCCTAGATGTTCTTGGAGTTCTATTCGATGTAATCACTTTTTGCGGTGTGTTTGTTGGGACCCAATGAATTGTGACTTTATGATCAGATTATCCATGAATATTATTTGAGTCATCTCTGAACTCTGTTATGCTTGATTATTATAGCTTTGTATTTCTCTCCGATCTATTGATTTGGTTTGGCCAACTAGATTGATTTTTCTTGCAACGGGAGAGGTGCTTTGTAATGGGTTCGATCTTGCGGTGCTCAATCACAGTGACAGAAAGGGACATCACACATATTTGTATTGTTGCCATGAAGGATAAAAATATGGGGTTTATTCATGCGACTTTACTTTGTCTACATCATGTCATCTTGCTTAAGGCGTTACTCCGTTCTTTATGAACTTAATACTCTAGGTGCATGCTAGATAGTGGTTGATATGTGGAGTAATAGTAGTAGATGCAGGCAGGAGTCGGTCTACTTGTCTCGGACGTGATGCCTATATACATGATCATTTCCTTGGATGTCGCCATGATTATTCGCTTTTCTATCAATTGCCCAATAGTAATTTGTTTATCCACCGTGTGCTGTTTTCAAGAGAGAAGCCTCTAGTGAAAACTATGGCCCTAGGTCTACTTTATCATATATTAAAATCCAAAAAATACCTTGCTGCAAATTTTCTTCACTTTATTTATTTATTTATCTATCAATCACTACAAAATTTAATCTTTGCAAATAACCGTCGAGGGATTGACAACCCCTTGCTCGCGTTGGGTACAAGTATTTGTTATTTTGTGTGCAGGTACTGTTAACGAGGTGTTGTGTGGTTCTCCTACTGGATTGATAACCTTGGTTTTTAACTGAGGTAAATACTTATCTCTACTATAATGCATCATTCCCTCCTCTTCGGGGAAACCCCGACGCAGCTCACAAGTAGCATGCTCCGCTCCGTGGACCTCGAGGACCCTTCCCTGCCCATCATGGTGAAGGTCGCGCTCGCCTACCACAACTCCAATGACCGCGTGAGCATCCTATACTGATGCCTCAGTGTCTTTGTGATCTACCGCAAAATGTCCCCATAGGAGTTGAAGATGTTGTCGCCGAGCAGATTCATGGCATGGTTACCGCCATCGACAAGGGAGCTTCACGTGATTCATTGGTCGGCCATATGGAGGCCTTTGCATGAAGAAAGTTTATCCTCGGCCGCCTCGAGATGGAGTATATTTAGGGGTTGGATAAGGGTCAGAGTAAAATTTATCCTCCCTTATGGGATTTAGGACATCGGCTAGGTGTGGCATAGAGGAGTAAAACCAGATTTATCCTCCCTTATAGCAGGATAGGGTGCCAGTTAGAGTTTGTCTAAAAGGTTATTTTCATTGGTTTGCCTTGGTATCATGTTCATACTATCATATTGAATGATTTGGGGCAATAAGTTTCTGAATGGGCTGGCTCAATGGCTTTATGCGAATTAGCAGTTTTTTTCTCTCTCATCATGTTCTGGCTCCAAACAAGGTATGTTGGTAATTCCCTTCATGACCCATTTAGGAATAACGAATTAATGCGGTGGTTGGAGTATTTTCAGGAGTAACTTCAAAAGGCACTTTAAAGAGCCGAAGCTAAAGCTGAGGGTACAAAAATTTGGGGCATGCTCTCCCCTTTGCGTATCAAGACAAAGAAACAACTTCCTGATTTGATTTCAGATCTAGGATATACAATGATGAATTCTGACGATCTATGATCACCAAACGCAGTAATATGAATGTCTCCCGCGAGCCCCAAAGAGTCAATCAAGTATGCCTACTTTGTTGGCACAAGGAAAGGTAGAACGACCTTCTACCATGTCAACGGCTTGTGATACGTCTCAACGTATCTATAATTTTTTTTATTGCTTCATGCTATTATATTCTCAATTTTGTATGCTTTATATGTCAATTTATATTATTTTTATAGACTAACCTATTAACTCAGTGTCGAATGTCAGCTCCTATTTTCTGCATGTTTTTTATTTTCTAGAAAATTCATTCCAAATGAAGTCCAAACATGATGAAACTTTTGGACAATTTTTTCTGGACGAAAAGAGATCCTAGAAGCTTCAGGAGAAGGGCAGAAGATGTACGAGGGAGCCATTAGGCAGGGGACGTGCCTAGGTGTCTTGTGGCCCCCTCTATCACCGTTTGATCTAATTCCAACGCTATAAATTCCCATATATCAAGAAACCCTACCGGGGGGTTCCGAAACAATTTTATCACTGCCGCAAGTCTATGTTCTTCAACGATCCCATTTGGAGGCCTTTTCTAGTACTCTTCCGGAGGGAAAACCATTGGGGAGGCAATCTTCATCAACCTTGCTACCTCCATGATGATGTGTGAGTAGTCCCCACATGATCTAAGGGTCCATCATAATAGCTAGATCTCTCTCTCGCTCTCTCTCTCTCTCTCTTGATCTTGATCTTCAAAACAATGATCTCATCTGAGATCAACCCAATGTAAACTTTTGCAGTACGTTTGTTGGGATCTGATGAATTGTGGGTTTATGATCAGATTATTCATTGACAGTATTTGAATCTTTTCTAAGATTTATTTATGTGTGATTTTACAGCCTTGTATTTCTCTCTTATCTATCTATCTCTTTTGGCCAATTAGATTGATTTATCTTCAGTTGGAGAGATGCTTGGTAGTAGGTTCAATTTTGTGGTGTCCTTACTCTATGATAGGAGGAATTGCAAGGCACGTATTTATATTGTTGCTACTAAGGGTAAAACGATGGGCTTTGAACATATTGCATGATCTTATTCTATCTACATTATGCCATCTTGCTTAAAGCGTTACTCTGTTTATCATGAACTTAATACTTTGATATGCATGCTGGATAGAGGTCTTGGGGTGGAGTAATAGTAGTAGATGTCAGTAATTTTAATGGTCCCCTTATCACGAACTTAATGCCTATATATTAATTATGCCATGAAGAATCATCATAACTATGCACTATTCTATCAATTGCCCAACAGTAATTTGTCTACCCACTATTGCTATGCTCATGAGAGAGATGCCTCTAGTGAACCTATGGCCCCGGGTCCATCTTCTATATTCACTAAAACTCTAGAAATCCTTGTTCTTTTCATTTTCCTTTTATTTTGTTTCTATTTTATTTCATATATCTACCACTATCAGATTTAATCCTTGCAATTGGCGAGAACAAGGGGATTGACAACCCTCTTGCCTTTGTTAGGTGCAAGCATTTTCTTTGTGTGTGTAGGTACTGCTTACCTTGTTTGTGTGGTGTCTCCTACTGGTTCGATAAACCTTGGTTATTAACTAAGGGAAATACTATCTGCTACTATACTACTTCACCCTTCCTCTTCGAGGAAATCCCAACACTATCACAAGTAGCAGC
>NC_041389.1:318941850-318943701 GCF_002162155.2 Triticum dicoccoides | reverse complement strand
TTAAGCTTTGGTTATAGTATACTTTATTAGTTCCACTTCTTCATTGATCTCTCCCACAATCTTCTTTCCCCACTCCTCGTCCAAGTGAAAAGCTACCCAAGATCATCGAAACCCACAACACAAACCCTAACTGGCAAAACCGATCTACAACACCAAGGGTGGGTAGAGGCGTTAGGCCTCCTCATCGGGGTTAGAGATTGAAGGTGGGGAAAACTGCTTCTAAAGGGAACTCAAAGTCCTAGACCTAGAATGTTGGTATCATTTCAGATTCCAAAGGATAACAAGATCACTCAACTACGAAATCCTTCATGAAACCTTTGTCTATGTAATCCTAGCAAAAGGAAATCCAGTAGAGTTTGCCACGGATAAACTCTTAGGCAAAGCAAGACATCTGCCAACTTGTATGCATCACCCTATGCTTTTGCACATCAATGGCATTTGAACAAAAGTATTTTACCCTTACCAACCAGATCTATTGCACCTGGTAACAAACATTCAAAACCCATTTCTCGAAGTTTGTGTCCATATAGCTCAAAATGTCGATAGTTATCTCTAGGTCATTCGATAAAAAACAACGGTTCTTTTAACTTTCCCCTCATGGTACTACTTTGCTGTCGATCACCCATGAGCATTTGTGCAGAGGAAACCAGGATGCAATCTACAATCTCTCTTGGCATGTCTTGGATTTCCATCGAAGAAACAATGCATTCAATCTGGATCTTCCTTACAATAATAACTTGCTTAAGACATGAATCCTAGTTCGTAATTCTGAGATCACCTTTGGGGCATGAGTTTCGGATACCAAACAATAACAACTAGTTCATTCATTCATTAATTCATTCCAAAACCAAATTGCTCCCAAACAGGAGTCTATTGATTCTCTCCCAATTGGTTGGATCATAGTTTTCAAGAATATGCCATTTGCATTGTAGATTTGGATCTTCTTCGAGCATGGCATGTTGCTTCCATGCTTGATGCTACTCTTGGGAACATTATTGAGCGTAAGTTGTGAAGTTTTTTCTAGGATTTTTTTTTCATTTTTACTAGTTCCAAAAAAAATGTTGAAAAGGAAAATTTATAGATCAAATGTCAAATTCCCTTCAAATTTAGTTTAGAATTTGTTTTGGTTTTTTATACTATAGAAATAAGCATTCAACATTATTCCCTGACTCCTATTTCAAGTCTATTTTAAGGGGAAAATGAAAATAAAAGTAGCCCCTCTTTTCGGTTCCCTTCCTATTGCATGGGTGGAAGAACTAAAATAGAAGACTTTGAAAAATGGACCTTAAATCAATTACTCTGTGTAGCGGAAAGGAGTTGCAGAAATACTATTTTTGCTTATTTCAATGATCCCTACTGAACAGATAAAAAGGGTTCATGATTTCTTGAATAGGAATTCTAGGATTCCATTCTTAGATCACATTTTGAATTGTTGAATAAACCGTGGAGAGTAGTTGGATGTCGACAAAATCATCAAAGGGTGGTCAGAACCTCCATCTCCACACCAAAAGCTATTCACAAACCCTAGCGCTGCATTCCCATCTCATCTCCATAGCCACCACCACAGCAATCTGTATCCAAGCTCGCCATACTTGTAGTTGTGTATTACATCTAGCAACCGTTGTAAGACATATCAACAAAGCTTTCATCCTGATGTCTTCTTCGATGATTTCTTCATGCGATCCAACCGCCATGTGTGAGTAATTAAGTAAGGCAATGGTTTGAGGCATAGCCTTGCAACCCGATGTGTTTGTAAGAGGGATTGGTGAAATGACTTTGAATGAATGCTATGTATTGTGAAATAAAATTACGATGAAACAGGAAATGTCACGAAAGAAATTTTTTATGACA
>NC_041389.1:318879425-318941569 GCF_002162155.2 Triticum dicoccoides | reverse complement strand
GCAACGTTCTGGCCTGATTTTAGGCGATGCTTTTGGGCGTCATTGGGCATGTCCATTTTTTGGGATGATTCGTAGTGTCACAGAAAATGTTTGGTGTGACAAAAAATGTTTGATAGGTTAAAAATGATTAGAAATGTCGTATTGGTCTTCAGAATGTAGTACCTTATAATTTATGCCTTGGCATAGTGTATAGCATATTATAGTCAATTTTTTAGGGTTTAGGGTTCACATGCTCGTATCAAAATCCATTGATTATTTTTTTGTGCATGTTCTCATTGTAGTGAACTATGTTAGCATGAACGGGAAATATGTTCGCATAGAAATATATTACATTAAAAGTTCTAAACTTCACTTGAAATAGTGTAAGCAATAGCAAAGGGAGTGCCAGGTCAGATAACAGTACTAGAAAAGGCCATAATTTCTTAATACTACTTAATAGACATACATGTGCATCATCATCACATCAATACCAACGGTAGCGTAAACCATGACCTACAGTGATGGACGATCATGCGGCAACACGATTGTGAGTCAGAACTACTCCTCATCTGCTTTAGCAGCAATGAAACTGAGGAAGAGAAAGCTCCCAACACGTCCATGGTATAGCACGAAGATCATCCTGTCATCAATATCCATGACATACACATCGACTACTTTGCTCCACCCATTAAGGACGATGCTTCTATCTCGTTGTCTTGAATGCGAGTATGAAGTCGAACAGACGTTAACTCTAGAATGGAGAATACCGGTCAACTCTCCATTAGCACCCATCTCCTTAGGCACAACACTTTGTAGGAGTATCTGGTGGAAGAACACAATTTGAACACTTTTAGTAATCTACATAAGTACGTGGACTCTCTGAAGAAAATGAGAGTAGATACAATTCTAACCATGAGTTTGTGGTCATTGTTGGTCTTGTTCAAACTGTGCAGGAGAGGCACGTAGGCATGATTTCTTGGTCCAGCATTCTAACTATCCGTGACAATCCAAATTTTATCAACAAAGCCGACGATAAACCACATCTCTTCCCAGCTTACTGCTACTTCTTGAGCTTGCGTTGATTTTTCCTTGGAAGAGGAAGGTGATGTAGCAAAGTAGACATAAGTATTTCCCTCAGTTAAGAACCAAGGTATTAAATCCAGTAGGAGGAACAACACACAAGTCCCCAATAGATGCACCTACACAAACTAACAAACACTTGCACACAACGCAAAAAAGGGGCTTTGTCGTGGGAAACCACGGCCAGCTATGGGGCCATGAGCCCCTTTTGGTTCAGTAGGGGTATGGGCACGTTGCACAAAGAGCGGAGAAGTGCAACACAACATGGTAGAGATCACACATGCAGTTTTACCCAGGTTCAGGCCGCCGTAAGGCATAAAACCCTACTCCTGCTTTGGTGGATTGATGGTGGAGTGTGTGGAGAACTCATACTCTTGTCCGACAGGGTTGCCTCGGGGTGAGAGAAGCTACGCGTGTATGAGTGTACAGGGGTACGAATGGCTGAACCCCCGAACCCTTTCTACGATTGCCATGTGCCTCCTTTTATAGAGCAAGGGGTCACCACAATGGCAAATCAGTCTTTGTGTACTGATTAGATAGCAAATAGTGCTATCATACCTAATTCTGCAGGCGGATAGAGCGCATTAAATGCGCCACTTAGTGTCACATCACAGTGTGCCCGACAAGCCCTGCCGGGCTACTTTGCCAGCTTCGCGCCTGCTTGCTTGACACATCTCAGGATGGGTGTCATTTGGAGGTGTTTTCTATAGGAAGTGGCTGCCATGTGGCAGAAAACAACCACTTAGTCACTTGGGGGCTTGACACCGCACTGATTGACGACTTGCATCATGGTGAGGTGGAGCGGTGAAGCCTTGGCGGGGTAATGCGTCCTTGCTATGCCCGGCAAGCCTGTCGGGCGGTCTGGAGGCTTGTTTTCGGGGCAACCTCGCCCTCGCCAGGCTCTCCTGCCCGACAAGGGAGGTTTTTCCCTTAGCGACATCTTGCTCCTCTAGCTTGACTTGGTCTTCTTGATCTACACTCTGATTCTTCAAAGAGCTGATCTCTTATGCTTGGTCTTAGACTTCGATGCTGCAATCTTATCCTTGGGCATGTGCACAGTCTGGGCAACAGACCCAGGGTTTGTTGCACCAACATGAGCCCCCGATCCTGGCCCGAACACGCTGTCAGGCATGATCGGGGTAGGCCCTAACCAATGCATAGGTAGGAGGGCAGTAGTTGTTTGTCCTTCGAGATATTCTTTGCTTCTTCATTAACCTGAGCCCAGGTCAGTTTCCGGTTCTCCCGTGTGTCGTGTAACGCCAATTGTAGTGGGCCCACTCTTGTAATGGCCCGTGAGTGACTTTAACGCATGGGCGAGTAACTGCCAATTCACTCTTCCCACCACACCCTTATCCTTAGTCACGTATGCTGCATGCATTGAATGGGGCAGGTAATGGAGGTGCATGGTGCGGGGGAGCACCAAGGCATGTGCTTGGCCTTCTTGAACTGGTGGAGGAGGACGGCGGTCACCCGCCGAGGAATTAGCCCCCGGCTCCAGCCCACCTATAAAAGGAGGAGTGGGGAAGGAGTGGGAGTACCCATCCATACGCCTCTCTTCCTCCACCTTCTTCTTTCTTCTGGTTATGTTGAAGGGGAGAGTCCGGGGCCAGGCCCTGGGCCCTAGCTTGGGATCAGTGACGCCAAATGCTCATGTTGATGCTTGGGGAGTGAGTCTGGTCCAGGTCCGGAGTAGGTTCGGCGGGCGAGCCTCGCGCTGCAGGAGATATCAAGCTTTCCCATTATGGTGAAATGCTTGCCTCCTCTGCCTCGGCCGGCCGTCTTGTGGGGAGCGCTGGATCTTGCCGTGAGCCATTGTAGCTCGTCGGCCCGGCGACCAGGTTCTTGGAGCCTCCAACGCCCGTCCAGGATGTAGGGCTCGGGATCGTTGGTAATCCCAACACTGTTCCTTTCAGCGGAACCAGAGCCCATGCTGAAGAAAGGGGCGCCTTCCTGCCCACCAAGGTGGGTGGCGGCGCTCCCCGCATGTCCCGGGTGTAGGAGTTGTCGGTCACTTCTCCCAGGGAGGCAACAGGCCAGGAGCCCGGTGAAGGAAATATGCCCTAGAGGCAATAATAAAGTTATTATATAATTCCTCATATCATGATAAATGTTTATTATTCATGCTAGAATTGTATTAACTAGAAACATGATACATGTGTGAATACATAGACAAACATAACGTCACTAGTATGCCTCTACTTGACTAGCTCATTAATCAAAGATGGTTATGTTTCCTAACCATAGACATGTGTTGTCATTTGATTAACGGGATCACATCATTAGGAGAATGATGTGTTTGACATGACCCATTCCGTTAGCCTAGCACTTGATCATTTAGTATGTTGCTATTGCTTTCTTCATGACTTATATATGTTCCTGTAACTATGAGATTATGCAACTCTCGTTTACCGGAGGAACACTTTGTGTGCTACCAAACGTCACAACGTAACTAGGTGATTATAAAGGAGCTCTACAGGTGTCTCCGAAGGTACATGTTGGGTTGGCGTATTTCGAGATTAGGTTTTGTCACTCCGATTGTCAGAGAGGTATCTCTGGGCCCTCTCGGTAATGCACATCACTATAAGCCTTGCAAGCAATGTAGCTAATGATTTAGTTACGGAATGATGCATTACGTAACGAGTAAAGAGACTTGCTGGTAACGAGATTGAACTAGGTATTGGATACCGACGATCGAATCTCGGGCAAGTAACATACCGATGACAAAGGGAACAACGTATGTGTTGTTATGCGGTTTGACCGATAAAGATCTTCGTAGAATATGTAGGAGCCAATATGAGCATCCAGGTTCCACTATTGGTTATTGACCGAGAATAGTTCTAGGTCATGTCTACATAGTTCTCGAACCCATAGGGTCCGCACGCTTAACGTTACGATGACAGTTTATTATGAGTTTATAAGTTTTGATGTACCGAAGGTTGTTCGGAGTCCCGGATGTGATCACGGACATGACGAGGAGTCTCGAAATGGTCGAGACATAAAGATTGATATATTGGACGGATATATTTGGACACCGGAAAGGTTCCGGATGAGATTGGGACTATACCGGAGCTCCGGGAGGTTACCGGAACCCCCCGGTAAGTATATGGGCCTTATTGGGCCTTAGTGGAAAGGAGGGAGAAGGAGCAAAGGAGGGGGCGCCCCCCCCCCAAGCCCAATCCGAATTGGGAGCCCCCCCTTTCCTTCTTCCCTCCCCTCTCTTCCTTCCCTCTCCTACTCCTAATAGGAAAGGGGGGGCAAACCTACTTGGAGTAGGATTGCCCCCCCTAGTGTCAGGACCCCGACTCAATGCCACACCGATCTAGCATGTAACACATCATATCACTTTGCGGCCTCACGCACGGTATTCCCACGGGTGCCACCTTACCTGGCCCGGGACCGTTTGCGCCTTTTGGCTCACGTATATGATAGTGCCGCTAGCATCCATATGACAAAGAACCCAGCCTGACATGGCTAGTCATGAACCCAAAGTGGCACTAACTTACAGGGACAGGCATACATGACCCAACAACGAACGTGTCGGTCATCAACGAGTGAATCTGGGCTGTAGCAACTGGGCTAGCAGGACTCCGGTAAACCGGGCTGTAGCAGGCTAACAGGACTCCGGTATTCATCGCGTGACATTTCCCCGAAGGGACAGACACAGGAACGAAGAAGGACACATGCCGGCCAGCCTAAGTGTTCCGGAGCAGTAGCAAGCTACCATGGCTCAGTGGAAGCACTAGGAGACATTTCCCAGTAAGAGAGGCTACTAAGGATAAACAACTAGATAGTCAGATCCCACACATACCAAGCATTTCAATAACATACACACAATATGCTCGATATGCACAAATACAACATGGCATCACAACATGACTCTACGACTCAAGTATTTAATTCAATAGGCTCCGAGGAGCGAGATAGTACAAACATGGGTCTCATGACCCAACATTCAGAGCATACAAGTCAAAGCACAAGCGGAAGCTTAACATGTCTGAGTACAGACATCTACAAATGAAAAAGGCTGAGAAGCCTGACTAACTACGAGATCCTGCCGAGGGCACAAGATCGTAGCTGAGGTAACAAGCTAAACGTCGAAGTCCAAGCGGTACTACTAGTGAGACTGACGTCTCTCTGCAAAAACATAAATTAAGCAACGTGAGTACAAATGTACCCAGCAAGACTTACATCAGATCTAACTACATATGCATCATTATCAACAAGGGGATGGTGGGGTTTAACTGCAGCAAGCCAGCTTTGACTCGGTGGCTATCCTGAACTACGACTGCAAGTAACTCTTTTGAGGTGGCGCACACGAGTCCACATATTCACCATATCAATACACCACTATGGATCCGCTCCCGTCTCCCTACGAGAATGCCATCCATAGCACTCACGCTTATCTTGCGTATTTTAAAGTATCCACTTTCACTTGTCTATGAACTGTACAGGCAACCCAGAAGTCCTTTACCGCAGACACGGCTATTCGAATAGATAATGTTAACCCTGCAGGGGTGTACTTCTTCACACACGCTCTCACCACTTACCGCCGTTTACACGACATGTACTCGGCAACCTTCAAGCGGAAGCCCAGCGAGGGTGTCGGCCACGACCTGACTAACCACACAAGTCTCTCGTCCGGGTTTATCGCCTATTCGGGTTCCATCCGCAAGGAGATCCGGCCGGGGTGTCGCTCACGGCCCCAAACGATGTGAGCAGGGTTCCCAAGCCCACCATCCGGGTGCCACTTGGTACACCGTGCCACTGTGCCTAGTCTGTCCCAAGCCCACCTGTACCGGGTGCCACTTGGTAGACTACTAACACTACCTACAAACACCAGAAACTAGTTGCAACTCCTGGACAGAGATCAAGTTGGTTAATAAGCCGAGAGGGGCCGAGTTACCGGAACCCAATGTGTGGTAGTAACTGGTCATGGATCACAAACACAGAAATCAGTTCCTGAGGACGGCTCCAATGAGACAACCCACCATGTACTCCTACATGGCCTCTCACCGCTACCTTTACGAAATCGTGTTCACACACTTAGCTCACACACAGTAGGACATGTTCACACGCCTCTGATTCATCCCCGATGAATCAGACCTGACTCAACTCTAAGCAGTAGCAGGCATGACAAACAAGCATGAATGAGTAGGCATATCAGGGCTCAAACAACTCCTACTCATGCTAGTGGGTTTCATCTATTTACTGTGGCAATGACAGGTCATGCAGAGGATAAAGGGGTTCAGCTACCGCAGCAAGTAACAGATGAATCATTGTTGTCCTAATGCAGTAAAAGAGAGCAGGAGCGAGAGAGTGGGATTTTATCGGAATGAACAAGGGGGTTTTGCTTGCCTGGCACTTCTGAAGATAGTATAGCTCTTCATCGGTGTCATCGAACTCATCGTCGGAACGTCGTCTACCGAGTGGGGACAAGCACCGACAAACAAAGGAGAAACACAATCAATGCAATGCACAATATGATGCATGATTATGACATGGCAATATGTCGTGGTTTGGGCTAATGCAACTAGCAGCAAGTTAAATGGAGTTGGTTTGAATCCAAGATTCAAATTCAAACTCCACATGTGGTTATTTAAATGTCATTCATACCATTTGTCCTAAACAGTAGTAATAAGTTGTTCTAACATGCATGAAAATGGTACAGATGGATAGATTGGATTTTTCTGATCATTTTTCATATATAAATTATTTCATTCTGAGTTACGGTTGAATTTATATGAATTTTAGAAGTTTTGGGCATTTTCTGGAATTTCCTGAATTATTTAGAAAATAAACTAAATTCCAGAAAAGGAATATTGCGTCAGCATGGCATCATGCTGACCTCATCAGGGTCAACAGGGCTGCCCCAGGTCAAACCTGACCAGTAGGGACCACTGGTCAGTGACACAGTGCTGCCCAGAGTCAATGACAGGTGGGTCCGGTCAATGACCACGTCAGCAAAGTCAACCTGACGTGTGGCTCAGTGGATTAGTCTAATTACAAAATTAGTGGGCGCTGGGGCCCATCTGTCAGCGTCTGTGGGTGATCTAGCTGGCGGTGGTTAGCACTAATGATAGGGCCACGTCATCATCGCCGGACTTTGGCCGGCGACGACCAAAACAGCGGCGAGAGCTCGCCGGAGTGGCGCTACGGGCAGTTTTGGGCCAAGCCAAGGGCACCAAAGGGTTGCCCTTGCTCGTGCGCATCCATAGGAGGCACGCGGGAGGTGCGGGGTGGCCGGAGCCCGCCGGAGTGGAGCTCGCGGCGGCTGCCGGAGCTCGGGTTTGGGCGGAGCGAGGCTACGGAGCACTAGGGGGCTGGCTGAGGGGCTATGCGGACTCCTGGGGCAGCTAGGAGTTCGCTAGGCTCGTCGGACTAGGCGCAGCAGCACGTCAGTGCCCTGCCCGGCGTCCATGGCGGACGGCGGCGCTCGGTACGATGGCTAGCACGGCTACAACACGGGAAACCCACGGGGAGAGAGGGAAATGTAGGAGAGCTCACGGAGGGGCTAGCGGAGGAGACGACGAAGTCGGGGAAGCTCTGGACGCGCCGAATCGGCGGAGTCGATCTCCGGGCACCGGAGGTGAAGACGGCGATGCTCCGGTGGGCTGGGGCCTCTTCTGGTCGCGCGCGTCGAGTGTGTTGCTCCACGGGGTTGTGGCGGAGCTCGGGTACATGGAGAGGGAGCGAGGGAGTGGTTGTGGCCGTGGTGGTGCTCATCGGCGGCGGCGGCGTGGTTCGGTGAGGTGGGGAAAAACGAGGGAGGGAGAACCAGAGGAGGGGGAGAGCTCCAGGGAGAGAGGGGAGAAGTGCAGGGTTGGGGCGGCGCCGAGGAGAAGGCCCGAGGCATTGTGGTGGCCTCAGTGATGCAGGCGAGCAGGGAGGTGCGTGGCGCCGCGGGCGCGCGTGCGCTGTCTCCCTCCTCTGCCTACTAGCAGAGGTAGGTGATGACTGGCACGGCCAGGTGGGTCGGCCCAGCCAGGGGTTTGGCCAGGTAAGTGGGCTTCCAGGTAAACACCCTCTCTTTTTATTTCCTATTTTTATTTCTCTTTTCTATTTCTCTGTAAGTTTGTGGCTTTATTAAAAATAGTTAGGCACACTCAAAAATCACCAAACTGCTCATGGACACTGTTTGGAATATTTCCAACAGCAAACATTTCAGTTTGTGATTATTTGAGCATTTAAAATATTATTTAGCAATTTGATGCCCACATGCAATACCATATGATTTAATTCAAAAATCCAGAATGGCCTAAAAATATGTGCATCATTTTTGGCAGAGGTTTTCACCTTTACCAGAAATCATGAACATTTTCAGAGGGCATTTTGGGTTTATTGAAAAAGATTTTATTTTGACCCTAGTTGAATTCATTAGCTGCTAGGGTTTATCAGCCCCCATTTCAAGTTTCGTAAAATTTAAACATGATGCATGGATGCTAAAGCAAAAACAAGCAAGGCCTGAACTGGGGATGTGACACCTAGGGCGCGCCTCTCCCCTTGGCCAGCCCCCTCCTCCTCTCCCCCTTTATATACAGAGGAGGGGGCACCTCTAGACACACAAGTTGATCTTCGTGATTGTTCCTTAGCCGTGTGCGGTGCCCCCCTCCACCATATTCCACCTCGGTCATATCATTGCGGTGCTTAGGCGAAGCCCTGCGTTGGTAGAACATCATCATCGTCACCACGCCGTCGTGCTGACGGAACTCATCCCCGACACTTTGCTGGATCGGAGTCCGGGGATCGTCATCGAGCTGAAAGTGTGCTGAACTCGGAGGTGCAGTACGTTCGGTACTTGGATCGGTCAGATCGTGAAGACGTACGACTACATCAACCGCGTTGTCATAACGCTTCCGCTTACGATCTACGAGGGTACATGGACAACACTCTCCCCTCTCGTTGCTATGCATCACCATGATCTTGCGTGTGCGTAGGAACTTTTTTGAAATTACTACATTCCCCAACAGTGGCATCCGAGCCAAGTTTTTATGCGTTGATGTTATATGCACGAGTAGAACACAAGTGAGTTGTGGGCGATACAAGTCATACTGCTCACCAGCATGTCATACTTTGGTTCAGCGGTATTGTTGGATGAAGCGGCCCGGACCGACATTACGTGTACGCTTACGCGAGACTGGTTTTACCGCCGTCCTTTGCACACAGGTGACTAGCGGGTGTTTGTTTCTCCAACTTTAGTTGAACCGAATGTGGCTACGCCCAGTCCTTGCGAAGGTTAAAACAGCACTAACTTGACGAACTATTGTTGTGGTTTTGATGCATAGGTAAGAACGGTTCTTGCTCAGCCCGTAGCAGCCACGTAAAATTTGCAACAACAAAGTAGAGGACGTCTAACTTGTTTTTGCAGGGCATGTTGTGATGTGATATGGTCAAGACGTGATGCTATATTTTATTGTATGAGATGATCATGTTTTGTAACCGAAGTTATCGGCAACTGGCAGGAGCCATATGGTTGTCGCTTTATTGTATGAAATGCAAACGCCCTGTAATTGCTTTACTTTATCACTAAGCGGTAGCGATAGTCGTAGAAGCAATAGATGGCGTAACGACAACGATGCTACAATGGAGATCAAGGTGTCGCGCCGGTGACAATGGTGATCACGACGGTGCTTCGGAGATGGAGATCACAAGCACAAGATGGTGATGGCCATATCATATCACTTATATTGATTGCATGTGATGTTTATCCTTTATGCATCTTATCTTGCTTTGATTGACGGTAGCATTTTAAGATGATCTCTCACTAAAATTATCAAGAAGTGTTCTCCCTGAGTATGCACCGTTGCGAAAGTTCTTCGTGCTGAGACACCACGTGATGATCGGGTGTGATAGGCTCTACGTTCAAATACAACGGGTGCAAAACAGTTGCACACGCGGAATACTCAGGTTAAACTTGACGAGCCTAGCATATAACAGCTATGGCCTCGGAACACGGAGACCGAAAGGTCGAGCGTGAATCATATAGTAGATATGATCAACATATTGATGTTCGCCGTTGAAACTACTCCATCTCACGTGACGATCGGACATGGTGTAGTTGATATGGATCACGTAATCACTTAGAGGACTAGAGGGATGACTATCTAAGTGGGAGTTCTTTAGTAATATGATTAATTGAACTTAAAATTATCATGAACTTAGTACCTGATAGTATTTTTCTTGTCTATGTTTGTTGTAGATAGATGGCTCGTGCTGTTGTTCCGTTGAATTTTAATGCGTTCCTTGAGAAAGCAAAGTTGAAAGATGATGGTAGCAATTACACGGACTGGGTCCGTAACCTGCGGATTATCCTCATTGCTGCACAGAATAATTATGTCCTGGAAGCACCGCTGGGTGCCAGGCCTGCTGCTGATGCAACTGACGACGTTAAGAACGTCTAGCAGAGCAAAGCTGATGACTACTCGATAGTTCAGTGTGCCATGCTTTATGGCTTAGAACCGGGTCTTCAACGACGTTTTGAATGTCATGGAGCATATGAGATGTTCCAGGAGTTGAAGTTAATATTTCAAGCAAATGCCCGGATTGAGAGATATGAAGTCTCCAATAAGTTCTATAGTTGCAAGATGGAGGAGAATAGTTCTGTCAGTGAACACATACTCAAAATGTTTGGGTATAATAATCACTTGATTCAACTGGGAGTTAATCTTCCTGATGATAGTGTCATTGACAGAATTCTTCAATCACTGCCACCAAGCTACAAGAGCTTCGTGATGAACTATAATATGCAAGGGATGGACAAGACTATTCCCGAGCTCTTCGCAATGCTAAAAGCCGTGGAGGTAGAAATCAAGAAGGAGCATCAAGTGTTGATGGTCAACAAGACCACCAGTTTCAAGAAAAAGGGCAAAGGGAAGAAGAAGGGGAACTTCAAGAAGAACAGCAAACAAGTTGTTGCTCAAGAGAAGAAACCTAAGTCTGGACCTAAGCCTGAGACTGAGTGCTTCTACTGCAAGCAGACTGGACACTGGAAGCGGAACTGCCCCAAGTATTTGGCGGATAAGAAGGATGGCAAAGTGAACAAAGGTATATGTGATATACATGTTATTGATGTGTACCTTACTAGTGCTCGCAGTAGTACCTGGGTATTTGATACTGGTTCTGTTGCTAATATTTGCAACTCGAAACAGGGACTACGGATTAAGCGAAGATTGGCTAAGGACGAGGTGACGATGCGCGTGGGAAATGGTTCCAAAGTCGATGTGATCGCAGTCGGCACGCTACCTCTACATCTACCATCGGGATTAGTTTTAGACCTAAATAATTATTATTTGGTGCCAGCGTTGAGCATGAACATTATATCTGGATCTTGTTTGATGCGAGACGGTTATTCATTTAAGTCAGAGAATAATGGTTGTTCTATTTATATGAGTAATATCTTTTATGGACATGCACCCTTGAAGAGTGGTCTATTTTTATTGAATCTCGATAGTAGTGATACACATATTCATAGTGTTGAAGCCAAAAGATGCAGAGTTGATAATGATAGTGCAACTTATTTGTGGCACTGCCGTTTAGGTCATATCAGTATAAAGCGCATGAAGAAACTCCATACTGATGGACTTTTGGAATCACTTGATTATGAATCACTTGGTACTTGCGAACCGTGCCTCATGGGCAAGATGACTAAAACGCCGTTCTCCGGAACTATGGAGCGAGCAACTGATTTGTTGGAAATCATACATACTGATGTTTGTGGTCCAATGAATGTTGAGGCTCGCGGCGGGTATCGTTATTTTCTCACCTTCACAGATGATTTAAGCAGATATGGGTATATCTACTTATTGAAACACAAGTCTGAAACATTTGAAAAGTTCAAAGAATTTCAGAGTGAAGTGGAAAATCATCGTAACAAGAAAATAAAATTTCTGCGATCTGATCGTGGAGGAGAAAATTTGAGTTACGAGTTTGGTTTACATTTGAAACAATGCGGAATAGTTTCGCAACTCACGCCACCCGGAACACGACAACGAAATGGTGTGTCCGAACGTCGTAATCGTACTTTACTAGATATGGTGCGATCTATGATGTCTCTTACTGATTTACCGCTATCATTTTGGGGTTATGCTTTAGAGACGGCCGCATTCACGTTAAATACGGCACCATCAAAATCCGTTGAGACGACGCCTCATGAACTGTGGTTTGGCAAGAAACCAAAGTTGTCGTTTCTTAAAGTTTGGGGCTGCGATGCTTATGTGAAGAAACTTCAACCAGATAAGCTCGAACCCAAATCGGAGAAATGTGTCTTCATAGGATACCCAAAAGAGACTGTTGGGTACACCTTCTATCACAGATCTGAGGGCAAGATTTTCGTTGCTAAATTCGGATCCTTTCTAGAGAAGGAGTTTCTCTCGAAAGAAGTGAGTGGGAGGAAAGTAGAACTTGATGAGGTAACTGTACCTGCTCCCTTATTGGAAAGTAGTCCATCACAAGAACAAGTTCCTGTGACGACTACACCAATTAGTGAGGAAGCTAATGATATTGATCATGGAACTTCAGATCAAGTTTCTACTGAACCTCGTAGGTCTACCAGAGTAAGATCCACACCAGAGTGGTACGGTAATCCTATTCTGGAAGTCATGTTACTTAACCATGACGAACCTATGAACTATGAGGAAGCGATGATGAGCCCAGATTCCGCAAAATGGCTAGAGGCCATGAAATCTGAGATGGGATCCATGTATGAGAACAAAGTATGGACTTTGGTTGACTTGCCCGATGATCGGCAAGCCATTGAGAATAAATGGATCTTTAAGAAGAAGACTGACGCAGATGGTAATGTAACTGTTTATAAAGCTCGACTTGTTGCGAAAGGTTTTCGACAAGTTCAAGGGGTTGACTACGATGAGACTTTCTCACCCGTGGCGATGCTAAAGTCAGTCTGAATCATGTTAGCAATTGCTCCATTTTATGATTATGAAATTTGGCAAATGGATGTCAAAACTGCATTCTTGAATGGATTTCTGGAGGTAACCTGAGTATGCACCGTTGCGAAAGTTCTTCGTGCTGAGACACCACGTGATGATCGGGTGTGATAGGCTCTACGTTCAAATACAACGGGTGCAAAACAATTGCACACGCGGAATACTCAGGTTAAACTTAACGAGCCTAGCATATAACAGATATGGCCTCGGAACACAGAGACCGAAAGGTCGAGCGTGAATCATATAGTAGATATGATCAACATATTGATGTTCACCGTTGAAACTACTCCATCTCACGTGATGATCGGACATGGTGTAGTTAATATGGATCACGTAATCACTTAGAGGATTAGAGGGATGTCTATCTAAGTGGGAGTTCTTAAGTAATATGATTAATTGAACTTAAATTTATCATGAACTTAGTCCTGGTAGTATTTTACAAATTATGTTGTAGATCAATAGCTTGCGTTGTTGCTTTCATATGTTTATTTTGATATGTTCCTAGAGAAAATTGTGTTGAAAGATGTTAGTAGCAATGATGCGGATCGGATCCGTGATCTAAGGTTTATCCTCATTGCTGCACAGAAGAATTATGTCCTTAATGCACCGCTAGGTGACAGACCTATTACACGAGTAGATGCAGACGTTATGAATGTTTGGCTAGCTCAATATGATGAGTACTTGATAGTTTAGTGCACCATGCTTAACGGCTTAGAATCGGGACTTCAAAGACGTTTTGAACGTCATGGACCATATGAGATGTCCAGGAATTGAAGTCAATATTTCAAGCAAATACCCGAGTTGAGAGATATGAAGTCTCCAACAAGTTCTATAGCTAAAAGATGGAGGAGAATCGCTCAACTAGTGAGCATGTGCTCAGAATGTCTGGGTACTACAATCGCTTGAATCAAGTGGGAGTTAATCTTCCAGATAAGATAGTGATTGACAGAGTTCTCTAGTCACCATCACCAAGTTAGAAGAACTTTGTGATGAACTATAGTATGCAAGGGATGACGAAAACGATTCCCGAGCTCTTCGTGATGTTGAAATCGATGAAGGTAGAAATCACGAAAGAACATCAAGTGTTGATGGTTGACAAGACCACTAGTTTCAATAAAAAGGGCAAAGGGAAAGAAAGGGAACTTCAAGTAGAATGACAAGCAAGTTGTCACTCCCGCGAAGAAGCCCAAAGCTGGACCAAAGCCTGAAACTGAGTGATTACACTGCAAAGGAAATGGTCACTGGAAGCGGAGAAGCCCTGAATATTTGGTGGATAAGAAGGATGGCAAATTGAACAAGGGTATATTTGATATATAGGTTATTGATATGTGCCTTACTAGTGTTTATAGTAGCCCCTGAGTATTTGATGCTTGTTCGGTTGCTAAGATTAGTAACTCGAAACAGGAGTTACCTAATAAACAGAGACTAGTTGAAGGGGAAGTGACGATGAGTGTTGGAAGTAGTTCCAAGATTGATATGATCATCATCGCACACTCCCTATACTTTTCGGGATTAGTGTGAAACCTAAATAAATGTTATTTGGCGTTTGCGTTGAGCATGAATATGATTTGATCATGTTTATTGCAATATGTTTATTCATTTAAAATCAGAGAATAATTGTTGTTCTATTTACATGAATAAAACCTTCAAATGGTCATACACCCAATGAAAATAGTTTGTTGGATCTCGATCGTAGTGATACACATATTCGTAATATTAATGCCAAAAGATGCAAAGTTAATAATGATAGTGCAACTTATTTGTGGCACTGCCGTTTGGGTCATATCGGTGTAAAGCGCATGAAGAAACTCCATAAAGATGGATTTTTGGAATCACTTGGTTATGAATCATTTGATGCTTGCGAACCGTGCCTTTTGGGCAAGATGACTAAAACTCCGTTCTCCGGAACAATGGAACAAGCTACTGACTTATTGGAAATAATACATACCGATGTATGCGATCCAATGAGTGTTGATGCTTGTGGCAAGTATCGTTATTTTCTGACCTTCACAGATGATTTGAGCAGATATGGGTATATCTTCTTGATGAAACATAAGTCTGAAATAGTTGAAAGGTTCAAAGAATTTCAAGAGTGAAGTGGAAAATCATCGTAACAAGAAAATAAAATTTCTGCGATCTGATTGCAGAGACGAATATTTGAGTTACGAGTTTGGTCTTCAATTAAAACTATGTGGAATAGTTTCACAGCTCACGCCACCTGGAACACCACAACGTTATGGTGTGTCCGAACGTCGTAACCGCACTTTATTGGATATGGTGCGATCTATGATGTCTCTTACTGATTTACCACTATTGTTTTGGGGTTATGCATTAGAGACAGCTGCATTCATGTTAAAAGGGCACCATCTAAATCCGTTGAGACGACACCATATGAACTATGGTTTAGCAAGAAACCCAAGTTGTCGTTTCTTAAAGTTTGGGGCTGCGATGCTTATGTGAAAAAGTTTCATCCTGATAAGCTCAAACCCAAATCGGAGAAGTGCGTCTTCATAAAATACCCAAAGGAAATTGTTGGGTACACCTTCTATCACAGATCCGAAGGCAAGATATTCGTTGCTAAAAATGGATCCTTTCTAGAGAAGGAGTTTCTCTCGAAAGAAGTGAGTGGGAGGAAAGTAGAACTTGATGAGGTAACTGTACCTTCTCCCAAATTGGAAAATAGTTCATCACTGAAATCAGTTCCAGTGATTCCTACACCAATTAGTAAGGAAGCTAATGATGATGATCATGAAACTTTAGATCAAGTTACTACAGGACCTCGTAGGTCCTCCAGAGTACGGTCCGTACCAGAGTGGTACGGTAATCCTGTTCTGAATGTCATGTTACTAGACCATGATAAACCTACGAACTATGAGGAAGCGATGATGAGCCCAGATTCCGCAAAATGGCTGGAGGCCATAAAATCTGAGATAGGATCCATGTATGAGAACAAAGTGTGGACTTTGGTGGACTTGCCCGATGATCGGCAAACCATAGAAAATAAATGGATCTTCAAGAGGAAGACGGACGTTGATAGTAGTGTTACTATCTACAAAGCTCGACTTGTCGCAAAAAGGTTTTTGACAAGTTCAAGGTGTTGACTACAATGAGATTTTCTCAACTGTAGCGATGCTTAAGTCTGTCCGAATCATGTTAGCAATTGCCACATTTTATGAAATTTGGCAAATGGATGTCAAAACTACATTCCTTAATGGATTTATTAAAGAAGAGTTGTATATGATGCAACCAGAAGGTTTTGTCAATCCTAAAGGTGCTAACAAAGTGTGCAAGCCCCAGCGATCCATTTATGGACTGGTGCAAGCCTCTCGGAGTTGGAATATACGCTTTGATGAGTTGATCAAAGCATATGGTTTTATACAGACTTTTTGAGAAGCCTGTATTTACAAGAAAGTGAGTGGGAGCTCTGTAGCATTTCTAATATTATATGTGGATGACATATTGTTGATTGGAAATGATATAGAAATTCTGGATAGCATGAAAGGATACCTGAATAAGAGTTTTTCATAGCAAGACCTCGGTGAAGCTGCTTACACATTGAGCATCAAGATCTATATAGATAGATCAAGACGCTTGATAAGATTTTTCAATGAGTACATACCTTAATAAATTTTTGAAATATTTCAAAAATGGAACAGTCAAAGAAGGAGTTCTTGCCTGTGATGCAAAGGTGTGAAGTTGAGTAAGACTCAAGACCTGACCATGGCAGAAAATAGAAAGAGAATGAAAAGTCATTCCCTATGCCTTAGTCATAGGTTCTATAAAGTATGTTATGCTGTGAACCAGACCTATTGTATACCTTGCTCTGAGTTTGACAAAGGAATACAATTTTGATCTAAGAGTAGATCACTGGACAGCGGTCAAGAATATCCTTAGTGAGGACTAAGGAGATGTTTCTCGATTATGGAGGTGATAAAAGAGCCCGTCGTAAAAAGTTACAACGATGCAAGCTTTTACACCAATCCAGATGACTCTAATTCTCAATCTGGATACATATTGAAAGTGGGAGCAATTAGCTAGAGTAGCTCTGTGCAGAGCATTATGGACATAGAATATTTGCAAAATACATACGGCTCTGAATATGACAGACCCGTTGACTAAACTTCTCACACAAGCAAAACATGATCATACCTTAGTACCCTTTGGGTGTTAATCACATAGCGATGTGAACTAGATTATTGACTCTAGTAAACCCTTTGGGTGTTGATCACATGACAATGTGAACTATGGGTATTAATCACATACAGATGTGAATATTGGTGTTAAATCACATGGCGATGTGAACTAGATTATTGACTCTAGTGCAAGTGGGAGACTGAGGAAATATGTCCTAGAGGCAATAATAAAGTTATTATTTATTTCCTTATTTCATGATAAATGTTTATTATTCATGCTAGAATTGTATTAACCGGAAACATAATACATATGTGAATACATAGACAAACATAGTGTCACTAGTATGCCTCTACTTGACTAGCTCGTTAATCAAAGACGGTTAAGTTTCCTAACCATAGACATGAGTTGTCATTTGATTAATGGGATCACATCATTAGAAGAATGATGTGATTGACTTGACCCATTTCGTTAGCTTACCACTTGATCGTTTAGTATGTTGCTATTGCTTTCTTCATGACTTATACATGTTCCTATGACTATGAGATTATGCAACTCCCGTTTACCGGAAGAACACTGTGTGCTACCAAACGTCACAACGTAACTGGGTGATTATAAAGGATCTCTACAGGTGTCTCCAAAGGTACATGTTGGGTTGGCGTATTTCGAGATTAGGATTTGTCACTTCGATTGTCGGAGAGGTATCTCTGGGCCCTCTCGGTAATGCACATCACTATAAACCTTGCAAGCAATGTGACTAATGAGTTGGTTGCGGGATGAAGCATTACGGAACGAGTAAAGAGACTTGCCGGTAACGAGATTGAACTAGGTATTGAGATACCGACGATCGAATCCCGGGCAAGTAACATGCCGATGACAAAGGGAACAACGTATGTTGTTATGCGGTTTGACCGATAAAGATCTTCGTAGAATATGTGGGCCAATATGGGCATCCAGGTTCTGCTATTGGTTATTGACTGGAGATGTGTCTCGGTCATGTCTACATAGTTCTCGAACCCGTAGGGTCCGCACGCTTAAGGTTTCGATGACAGTTTTATTATGAGTTTATGAGTTTTGATGTACCGAAGGAGTTCGGAGTCCCGGATGAAATCGGGGACATGACGAGGAGTCTCAAAATGGTCGATACGTAAAGATTGATATATTGGACGACTATATTCGGACTTCGAAAAGGTTCCGAGTGATTCGGGTATTTTTCGGAGTACCGAAGAGTTACGGGAATTCGTCGGGAGAAGTATTGGGCCTTATTGGGCCATACAGGAAAGAGAGAGGGGCTGCCTAGGGCAGGCCGCGCGCCCCCCCAAGGCCTAGTCCGAATTGGACTAGGGGGAGGGGTTGCGCCCCCTCCTTACTTCCCTTCTCTCTTCCCTTTCCTTCTCTCCTACTCCTACTACATGGAAGGGCTCCTAGTTCTACTAGGAAAGGGGGAATCCTACTCCCGGTGGGAGTAGGACTCCCCTAGGGCGCGCCATAGAGAGGGCCGACCCTACCCCTCCTCCACTCCTTTATATACGGGGGCAGGGGGCACCCCATAGACACACAAGTTGATCCTCATGATCGTTCCTTAGCCGTGTGCGGTGCCCCCCTCCACCATATTCCACCTCGGTCATATAGTTGCGGTGCTTAGGCGAAGCCCTGCGTCGGTAGAACATCATCATCATCACCACGCCGTCGTGCTGACGGAACTCATCCCCGACACCTTGCTGGATCGGAGTCCGGGGATCGTCATCGAGCTGAACGTGTGCTGAACTCAGAGGTGCCGTATGTTCGGTGCTTGGATCGGTCGGATCGTGAAGACATACGACTACATCAACCGCGTTGTCATAATGCTTCCACTCTTGGTCTACGAGGGTACGGACACAACTCTCTCCCCTCTTGTTGCTATGCATCACCATGATCTTGCGTGTGCGTAGGAATTTTTTTGAAATTACTACGTTCCCCAACAAATACATATTGAAAGTGGGAGCAATTAGCTAGAGTAGCTCCGTGCAGAGCATTGAAGACATAGAATAATTGCAAAATACATACGGCTCTGAATGTGACAGACCCGTTGACTAAGCTTCTCTCACGAGCAAAACATGATCACACCTTAGTACTCTTTGGGTGTTAATCACATAGTGATGTGAACTAGATTATTGACTCTAGTAAACCCTTTTGGGTGCTAGTCGCATAACGATGTGAACTATGGGTGTTAATCATATACAGATATGAATATTGGTGTTAAATCACATGGCGATGTGAACTAGATTATTGACTCTAGTGCAAGTGGGAGACTGAAGGAAATATGCCCTAGAGGCAATAATAAAGTTATTATTTATTTCCTTATTTCATGATAAATGTTTATTATTCATTCTAGAATTGTATTAACCAGAAACATAATACATGTGTGAATACATAGACAAACATAGTGTCACTAGTATGCCTCTACTTGACTAGCTCGTTAATCAAAGATGGTTAAGTTTCCTAACCATAGGCATGAGTTGTCATTTGATTAACGGGATCACATCATTAGAAGAATGATGTGATTGACTTGACCCATTCCGTTAGCTTAGCACTTGATCGTTTAGTATGTTGCTATTGCTTTCTTCATGACTTATACATGTTCCTATGACTATGAGATTATGCAACTCCCGTTTACCGAAGGAACACTTTGTGTGCTACCAAACGTCACAACATAACTGGGTGATTATAAAGGAGCTCTACAGGTGTCTCTGAAGGTACTTGTTGAGTTGGCGTATTTCGAGATTAGGATTTGTCACTCCGATTGTCGGAGAGGTATCTCTAGGCCCACTCGGTAATGCACATCACTATAAGCCTTGCAAGCAATGTCACTAATGAGTTAGTTGCGGGATGATGCATTACGGAACGAGTAAAGAGACTTGCCGGTAACGAGATTGAACTAGGTATTGAGATACCGACGATCGAATATCGGGCAAGTAACATGCCGATGACAAAGGGAACAACGTATGTTGTTATGCGGTTTGACCGATAAAGATCTTCGTAGAATATGTAGGAGCCAATATGAGCATCCAGGTTCCGCTATTGGTTATTGACCGGAGACGTGTCTCGGTCATGTCTACATAGTTCTTGAACCCGTAGGGTCCGCACGCTTAAGGTTTCGATGACAGTTTTATTATGATTTATAAGTTTTGATGTACCGAAGGTTTTTCGGAGTCCCGGATGTGATCACAGACATGACGAGGAGTCTCGAAATGGTCGAGACATAAAGATTGATATATTGGAAGCCTATATTTGGATATCGGAATCGTTCCGGGTGAAATCGGGATTTTACCGGAGTACCGAGGGGTTACCGGAACCCTCCCGGGGGTTAATGGGCCTACATGGGCCATGAGGGAGAAGAGGAGGGCCGGCCAGGGCAAGCCGCGCGCCCCCTCCCCCCTAGTCCGAATAGGACAAGGAAGGGGGGGCGCCCCCCTTTCCTCTTTCCCCTCCCCCTTTCCTTCTCCACCAAGGCAAGAGGGGGGAGTCCTACTCCCGGTGGGAGTAGGACTCCTCCAGGCGCACCCCTAGGGGCTGGCCGCACCTCCCCCTCCCTCCTTTATATACGGGGGCAGGGGGCACCTCTACACACACAAGTTGATCTTCGTGATCGTTCCTTAGCCGTGTGCGGTGCCCCCCTCCACCATATTCCACCTCGGTCGTATCGTTGCGGTGCTTAGGCGAAGCCCTGCGTCGGTAGAACATCATCATCGTCCCACGCCGTCGTACTAACGGAACTCATCCCCGACACCCTGCTGGGTCGGAGTCCGGGGATCGTCATCGAGCTGAACGTGTGCTGAACTCGGAGGTGCCGTACGTTCGGTACTTGGATCAGTTGGATCGTGAAGACGTACGACTACATCAACCGCGTTGTCATAACGCTTCCGCTTACGGTCTACGAGGGTACATGGACAACACTCTCCCCTCTCATTGCTATCCATCACCATGATCTTGCGTGTGCGTAGGAAATTTTTGAAATTACTACGTTCCCCAACAGTGGCATCCGAGCCAGGTTTTATGCATAGATGTTATATGCACGAGTAGAACACAAGTGAGTTGTGGGCGATACAAGTCATACTGCTTACCAGCATGTCATACTTTGGTTCAGCGGTATTGTTGGATGAAGCGGCCCGGACCGACATTACGCGTACGCTTACGCGAGACTAGTTTTACCGCCGTGCTTTGCACACAGGTGACTAGCGGGTGTCAGTTTCTCCAACTTTAGTTGAACCGAGTGTGGCTACGCCCGATCCTTGCGAAGGTTAAAACAGCACTAACTTGACGAACTATCGTTGTGGTTTTGATGCGTAGGTAAGAACGGTTCTTTCTCAGCCCGTAGTAGCCACGTAAAAATTTGCAACAACAAAGTAGAGGACGTCTAACTTGTTTTTGCAGGGCATGTTGTGATGTGATATGGTCAAGACGTGATGCTATATTTTATTGTATGAGATGATCATGTTTTGTAACCGAAGTTATCGGCAACTGGCAGGAGCCATATGGTTGTCGCTTTATTGTATGAAATGCAAACGCCCTGTAATTGCTTTACTTTATCACTAAGCGGTAGCGATAGTCATAGAAGCAATAGATGGTGTAACGACAACGATGCTACGATGGAGATCAAGGTGTCATGCCGGTGACGATGGTGATCATGACGGTGCTTCGAAGATGGAGATCACAAGCACAAGGTGATGATGGCCATATCATATCACTTATATTGATTGCATGTGATGTTTATCCTTTATGCATCTTATCTTGCTTTGATTGACGGTAGCATTTTAAGATGATCTCTCACTAAATTATCAAGAAGTGTTCTCCTTGAGTATGCACCGTTGCGAAAGTTCTTCGTGCTGAGACACCACGTGATGATCGGGTGTGATAGGCTCTACGTTCAAATACAACGGGTGCAAAACAGTTGCACACGCGGAATACTCAGGTTAAACTTGACGAGCCTAGCATATACAGATATGGCCTCAGAACACGGAGACCGAAAGGTCGAACGTGAATCATATAGTAGATATGATCAACATAGTGATGTTCACCATTGAAACTACTCCATCTCATGTGATGATCGGACATGGTTTAGTTGATTTGGATCACGTGATCACTTAGATGACTAGAGAGATGTATGTCTAAGTGGGAGTTCTTAAGTAATATGATTAATTGAACTTAAATTTATCATGAACTTAGTCCTGGTAGTATTTTGCAAATTATGTTGTAGATCAATAGCTTGCGTTGTTGCTTTCATATGTTTATTTTGATATGTCCCTAGAGAAAATTGTGTTGAAAGATGTTAGTAGCAATGATGCGGATTGGATCCGTGATCTGAGGTTTATCCTCATTGCTGCACAGAAGAATTATGTCCTTAATGCACCTCTAGGTGACAGACCTATTGCAGGAGCAGATGCGGACGTTATGAACGTTTGGCTAGCTCAATATGATGACTACTTGATAGTTTAGTGCACCATGCTTAACGGCTTAGAATCGGGACTTCAAAGACGTTTTGAACGTCATGGACCATATGAGATGTTCCAGGAATTGAAGTTAATATTTCAAGCAAATACCCGAGTTGAGAGACATAAAGTCTCCAACAAGTTCTATGGCTAAAAGATGGAGGAGAATCGCTCAACTAGTGAGCATGTGCTCAGATTGTCTGGGTACTTCAATCGCTTGAATCAAGTGGGAGTTAATCTTCCAGATAAGATAGTGATTGACAGAATTCTCTAGTCACCATCACTAAGTTACTAGAACTTCGTGATGAACTATAGTATGCAAGGGATGACAAAAATGATTCCCGAGCTCTTCGTGATGTTGAAATCGACGAAGGTAGAAATCAAGAAAGAGCATCAAGTGTTGATGATTGACAAGACCACTAGTTTCAAGAAAAGGGCAAAGGGAAAGAAAGGGAAACTTAAAGTAGAATGGCAAACAAGTTGTCACTCCCATGAAGAAGACCAAAGCTGGACCAAAGCCTGAAACTGAGTGCTTACACTACAAAGGAAATGGTCATTGGAAGCGGAAATGCCCTGAATATTTGGTGGATAAGAAGGATGGCAAAGTGAACAAATGTATATTTGATATACAGGTGTTTGATGTGTGCCTTACTAGTGTTTGTAGTAGCCCCTGAGTATTTGATACTTGTTCGGTTGCTAAGATTAGTAACTCGAAACAGGAGTTACATAATAAAACAAAGACTAGTTGAGGGGAAGTGACGATGAGTGTTGGAAATAGTTCCAAGATTGATATGATCATCATCACACACTCCCTATATTTTTGAGATTAGTGTTAAACCTAAATAAATGTTATTTAGCATCTGCGTTGAGCATGAATATGATTTGACCATGTTTATTGCGATACGGTTATTCATTTGAAGTTAAAGAATAATTGTTATTCTGTTTACATGAATAAGACCTTCGATGCTTATACACCCAATGAAAATAGTTTGTTGGATCTTGATCGTAGTGATACACATATTCATAATATTGATGCCAAAAGATGCAAAGTTAATAATGATAGTGCAACTTATTTGTGGCACTGCCGTTTGGATCATATCGGTGTAAAGCGCATGAAGAAACTCCATAAAGATGGATTTTCGGAATCACTTGGTTATGAATCATTTGATGCTTGCGAACCGTGCCTTTTAGGCAAGATGACTAAAACTCCATTCTCCGGAACAATGGAACAAGCTACTGACTTATTGGAAATAATACATACCGATGTATGCGATCCAATGAGTGTTGATGCTCGTGGCAAGTATCGTTATTTTCTGACCTTAACAAGATGATTTGAGCAGATATGGGTATATCTACTTGATGAAACATAAGTCTGAAATAGTTGAAAGGTTCAAAGAATTTCAGAGTGAAGTGGAAAAATCATCGTAACAAGAAAATAAAGTTTCTGCGGTCTGATCGCGGAGACGAATATTTGAGTTACGAGTTTAGTCTTCAACTAAAAAAATGTGGAATAGTTTCACAGCTCACGCCACCTGGAACACCACAACGTTATGGTGTGTCCGAACGTCGCAACTGCACTTTATTGGATATGGTGCGATCTATGATGTCTCTTACTGATTTACCACTATTGTTTTGGGGTTATGCATTAGAGACAGCCGCATTCACGTTAAATAAGGGCACCATCAGAATCCGTTGAGACGACGCCTTATGAACTGTGGTTTGGCAAGAAACCAAAGTTGTTGTTTCTTAAAGTTTGAGGCTGTGATGCTTATGTGAAGAAACTTCAACCAGATAAGCTCGAACCCAAATCGGAGAAATGTGTCTTTATAGGATACCCAAAAGAGACTATTGGGTACACTTTCTATAACAGATCCGAGGGCAAGATTTTCGTTGCTAAATTTGGATCCTTTCTAGAGAAGGAGTTTCTCTCGAAAGAAGCGAGTGGGAGGAAAGTAGAACTTGATGAGGTAACTGTACCTGCTCCCTTATTGGAAAGTAGTTCATCACAAGAACCGGTTTCTGTGACAACTACACCAATTAGTGAGGAAGCTAATGATATTGATCATGAAACTTCAGATCAAGTTTCTAGTGAACCTCGTAGGTCATCCAGAGTAAGATCCGCACCGGAGTGGTACGGTAATCCTATTCTGGAAGTCATGTTACTTGACCATGGCGAACCTACGAACTATGAGGAAGCGATGATGAGCCCAGATTCCGCAAAATGGCTAGAAGCCATGAAATCTGAGATGGGATCCATGTATGAGAACAAAGTATGGACTTTGGTTGACTTGCCCGATGATCGGCAAGCCATTGAGAATAAATGGATTTTTAAGAAGAAGACTGACACTGATGGTAATGTAACTGTCTACAAAGATCGACTTGTTGCGAAAGGTTTTCGACAAGTTCAAGGGGTTGACTACGATGAGACTTTCTCACCCGTAGCGATGCTTAAGTCTGTCCGAACCATGTTAGCAATTGCTGCATTTTATGATTATGAAATTTGGCAAATGGATGTCAAAACTGCATTCCTTAATGGTTTTCTTAAAGAAGAGTTGTAAATGATGCAACCAGAAGGTTTTGTCAATCCTAAAGGTGCTAACAAAATGTGCAAGCTCCAGCGATCCATCTATGGACTGGTGCAAGCATCTCAGAGTTGGAATATACGCTTTGATAAGTTGATCAAAGCATATAGTTTTATACAGACTTATGGTGAAGCCTGTATTTACAATAAAGTGAGTGGGAGCACTACAACCTTTATGATTAGTATATGTGAGTGACATATTGTCGATCAGAAATGATGTAGAATTTTTCTGGAAAGCATAAAGGAGTGTTTGAAAGGAGTTCTTTAAAAGAAAGACCTCACTAAAGCTACTTACATATTGAGCATCAAGATCTATTGAGATAGATCAAGACGCTTGATAAGATTTTCAATGAGTACATACCTTGACAAGATTTTGAAGTAGTTCAAAATGGAAGAGTCAAAGAAAGAGTTCTTGCCTGTGTTGCAAAGGTATGAAATTGAGTAAGACTCAAATCCCGACCACAGCAGAAAATAGAAAGAGAATGAAAGTCATTCCCTATGCATCAGTCATAGGTTTTATAAAAGTATGCCATGCTATGGACCAGACCTATTGTATACTCTACCCTGTTTTGGCAAGAGAGTACAATAGTGATCTAGGAGTAGATCACTGGACATTGGTCAAAATTACCCTTAGTGGAATAAGGATATGTTTCTCAATTATGGAGGTGAAAAAAGGTTCGTCATAAAGGGTTACATCGATACAAGTTTTGGCACTGATCTAGTTGACTCTAAGTCTTAATCTGGATACATATTGAAATTGGGAGCAATTAGCTAGAGTGGCTCCGTGCAGAGCATTGAAGACATAGAATAATTGCAAAATACATACGGCTTTGAATGTGACAGACCCGTTGACTAAGCTTCTCTCACGAGCAAAACATGATCACACCTTAGTACTCTTTGGGTGTTAATCACATAGCGATGTGAACTAGATTATTGACTCTAGTAAACCCTTTTGGGTGCTAGTCGCATAACGATGTGAACTATGTGTGTTAATCATATACAGATATGAATATTGGTGTTAAATCACATGGCGATGTGAACTAGATTATTGACTCTAATGCAAGTGGGAGACTGAAGGAAATATGCCCTAGAGGCAATAATAAAGTTATTATTTATTTCCTTATTTCATGATAAATGTTTATTATTCATGCTAGAATTGTATTAACCGGAAACATAATACATGTGTGAATACATAGACAAACATAGTGTCACTAGTATGCCTCTACTTGACTAGCTCGTTAATCAAAGATGGTTAAGTTTCCTAACCATAGGCATGAGTTGTCATTTGATTAACGAGATCACATCATTAGGAGAATGATGTGATTGACTTGACCCATTCCGTTAGCTTAGCACTTGATCGTTTAGTATGTTTCTATTGCTTTCTTCATGACTTAATACATGTTCCTATGACTATGAGATTATGCAACTCCCGTTTACCGAAGGAACACTTTGTGTGCTACCAAACGTCAAAACGTAACTGGGTGATTATAAAGGAGCTCTACAGGTGTCTCCGAAGGTACATGTTGAGTTGGCGTATTTTGAGATTAGGATTTGTCACTTCGATTGTCGGAGAGGTATCTCTGGGCCCACTCGGTAATGCACATCACTATAAGCCTTGCAAGCAATGTGACTAATGAGTTAGTTGCGGGATGATGCATTACGGAACGAGTAAAGAGACTTGACGGTAACGAGATTGAACTAGGTATTGAGATACCGACGATCGAATCTCAGGCAAGTAACATGCCGATGACAAAGGGAACAACGTATGTTGTTATGCGGTTTGACCGATAAAGATCTTCGTAGAATATGTAGGAGCCAATATGAGCATCCAGGTTTCGCTATTGGTTATTGACTGGAGACGTGTCTCGATCATGTCTACATAGTTCTCGAACCCTTAGGGTCCGCACGCTTAAGGTTTCGATGACAGTTTTATTATGAGTTTATAAGTTTTGATGTACCAAAGGTTGTTCGGAGTCCCGGATGTGATCACGGACATGAGAGGAGTCTCGAAATGGTCGAGACATAAAGATTGATATACTGGAAGCCTATATTTGGATATCGGAATCGTTCCGGGTGAAATTGGGATTTTACCGGAGTACCGGGGGGTTACCGGAACCCTCCCGGGGGTTAATGGGCCTACATGGGCCATGAGGGAGAAGAGGAGGGCCGGCCAGGGCAGGCCGCGCGCCCCCTCCCCCCTAGTCCAAATAGGACAAGGAAGGGGGGGGGGCGCCCCCCTTTCCTCTTTCCCCTCCCCCCTTTCCTTCTCCACCAAGGCAAGAGGGGGGAGTCCTACTCCCGGTGGGAGTAGGACTCCTCCAGGCGCACCCCTAGGGGCTGGCCGTACCTCCCCCTCCCTCCTTTATATACGGGGGCAGGGGGCACCTCTACACACACAAGTTGATCTTCGTGATCGTTCCTTAGCCGTGTGCGGTGCCCCCCTCCACCATATTCCACCTCGGTCGTATCGTTGCGGTGCTTAGGCGAAGCCCTGCGTCGGTAGAACATCATCATCGTCGCCACACCGTCGTGCTGACGGAACTCATCCCCGACACCCTGCTGGATCGGAGTCCGGGGATCGTCATCGAGCTGAACGTGTGCTGAACTCGAAGGTGCCGTACGTTCGGTACTTGGATCGGTCGGATCGTGAAGACGTACGACTACATCAACCGCGTTGTCATAACGCTTCCGCTTACGGTCTATGAGGGTACGTGGACAACACTCTTCCCTCTCGTTGCTATGCATCACCATGATCTTGCGTGTGCGTAGGAAATTTTTGAAATTACTACGTTCCCCAACAGGAGGCGCCTAGGACCGGAGCGGCGGCTCAACCCCGTGCAGCAGACCCGCCGCGTGACTTAAACCCACCTCAGCGAGTCTCAACACCTCCGGGTCACTTCTCTAACCCGTTGGACAACATGGTTGCCGCGACATCACGGTTAGCGGCTCTCCCAGTGACAGGCGAGTCTCCTGCGGCTGTTGAGGCTCGGAAGGCTGTGGAGCTTCTTCAGACGGCAGCGACCCAGCAGGCGGCTTACTCCTATAGCCGCGTTCGAATCCACTCAACTCCGTGTCAGAGTCTCAACACCTTCACTACCCTCGTCCACTCTAGCCACATTGTTCTCCTTTACTGGAACATCAACAATCATGTTATTATTGCCAGTTTTCTCCTTACTTGACTCAGACACCTCCTTAGGAAAGGAAAGTTGCTTTACTATTGTCGTGTTACTGTTACCACCATGTTGTGCACCACCGATCTTAGTTTTCAGCAGACTTGTCACTTCTCCGTCCTCATCCCCACTGCTCTTTGCACTATTCCTTGAGCTGATGTCATCCTTCTTCCACGTGGGGGCATCGCTCCCTCTCCACCACTCCTCTTTCCAAAGTTATACAGACTTTGGTCCCCCCTGGTTGTGAGCACATCCTCTCCCCTAGTTGCACTAATATTCCTACTCCCACTACTTTCTCTCCCCGTCATTCCATGCCCCTTGATCTAACATCTCCCCTCTTTATTATCCCCATATGCCTGCATCCATGGATCAAATTATGGTGCCTCACATTTTGTCAGCTTGATCTTACATTCTTTATCACTATAACCAATGACCTCACATGTGTAATAGAAGTTAGGCATGTGTTCATACTCAAATCTACCCTACAATAGCTTCTCCTTCCTTTTCTTGTCATCCACCCCATCCTCTGCCATGTTCGTTGTTCTCTCTTCCTCCCTATCTAGCAAGAAACCCCTCATAAGAGGCACTGTAATATTGAGCTTGACCTTCACCCGTAGGAACTTGCCCACCGCTTTGCCATCACGTCCCACGTCCACATCAACCAGTTCATGGAAATCCTTGTCGACCAGTTCACCAGTAGCACGTTTCATCAATACTAGCAACAACCCAAACACATGTATCTACATCGAAATGATGTTAAAATCATATTCCTTCATTGTTTTGTGTGGATCGAACTCCTCCAATATGAGCAATTCCTTTTCGAACCACCACGACCCCTCCTCTAAGGCCCTTCTCCACCCCGATGCCTGCCGAAACATGAATAGGAAAACATTTTCACCTAGTTCCTTGCATCCTAGACCCTTAATTGGGCACCAAATCCTCCCCAAAGTATGTCCGACCACACCTGCATGCGTATGTCTCCCCAAGAAGAGCTTTTATACCGCGTGCGGGTCGTCCGACGCCCACTCAAACACCTTACCCTTCTTCGTTGCACTGATCTTCAAACCCTTTCGCTCCGCCGACGACAAAAGCTCCTCTACTTCCTCCATCCTTACGACCCTACTTCTCAACAACCTCTAAATCTAGAACCCTAGGGATGACTCTGTGTATTACGATCATGCTCCCCAGTTAGCACAGAAGGCTTTGATGGTGGAGGTACAGGCGACGAGAGGGTTGCGAAAGGACCATCACGGCGCGTGATCCCTGGAAGACACGATCAACGCGAGCGACGACTGCACAAGATAGTGACAGACGTACCCTAGACGAGATCAGATCGCCTTCTAGATCATCCTTCCGCGATTTATGCTAACCGTCACGACGTCACCTAAGGGGTTGTTTGGATACTGAGATTTTACCAAACCAGTTTGGCCTACACATGTTTTCGGTTACAACAAGCTAAAACTATGTTTGGTTAACATAACAAATCCATGGATAAGTAAATCTTGGTTTTACTAAAACTGAAAAAATGAGTTTATGGAAAAACGACAATTAGACGTTTTCTATAAACCAGTTCATCATCTGCAGCCCGCGACCGACATACAACGCAGCTGGCCTGCATGTTGCCGTCGCCGACCATTCCCAGCAACAACTCATCAACGCATATTGATACCGTACCGCCCGCGGCCCTCGCCGTCGACCTTGCCGCCGCCCGCTGCCGTCACCGTCGACGTTGCCGCTGGTCGCCGCCGTCACCGTCGACCATAGGTCCTACCCCGACGACAACTCATCTCGCGTCTCTCGCGGCCGTCGCCATTGTTCGACCATCGTCGTCGCCGTTGACCATCGGTCCTTCCCCGGCGAGCCCTCATCCTGCGTCGCCGGCGGCCGTCGCCAACTCGCCATCACAGTCGACCACTGGTCCTTCCCGAGTGGGCATCTTCCTCGCCGACGTTGGTCTCTTATAAATTTGATCTTGAGATTTTGTGTGGCAACAGCAGATTTCTTGTATGCTCGTTCCTGTTCTTGAAGGATTCACGTGCGAGCATTCAGATTGCTTTTGATGATGGATGTGTATGGCAGGAAGGACTAGTAGCAATTTGGATGTTAACATGATTCACGTGCTCGCTTCCTCACGCCACAACGTTGCATCTTTGTCGGTCCTCACCTTCACCGCTGCCCAAGGAACCATCACCGGCGATGATGTCATCCAAACCGGCCAGCTACAACGCTACTCTCTCTTCGGCCACGACAATTCTTTTTACCATCCAGGAAGCACGACGAGATGGCCGGCATCCAACTGGAGGCATTCATCTCTTATGTGGCCGCGATGGTGCAACCCTCGTGTTTAACCATGTTTCATCATCCAAACAAGGTTTTGTGTATACTCGTTCCTAACAGAATTATTAGTAAAACTAGTTTTCTGAAAAATTCCAACTAAAACGTGTTTTGTTAAAACTGGGCGTTAATCATATTTATCCAAACAACCACTAAGGATCGTTGTTTGAAACTTCAGTACAAACATACCTGGACATGAGTTTTTTTTTAGACAAACTTGGACATGAGTTGAAGTGCAATGAAGCACAACGGGCTTGAAAGGCGTGGTAAAATTGCGTGAGGTAAAAGGAAGCGAGAGAGAGAGAGACACGGGGAAACGATCTCCATCCCTAAAACCCAAATCAACCGCGCACGAAGGTGCCAAGGGTTTAAGCCCAACCCGAAGTCGGCGTGCCCCCCCTCGCCCAACCCCCATTCCCTCCTGCGTTGGCGGCGGCGCCACATCCCCCCCATTCCCCATGTCTTCCCCTCCCTTCCCCGCCGCCTCCAGTTGATGCTCCCCGCCCCAACTCCGGCCGCCGAGACAGCCATCTGCCCGCCGTCGCCGCCGCCTCCTCCTCCTCCCGTCCTCCTACCCGCCAAAGCCCTAGACCTCATGTGGCGCCGCCTACCCTCCCGCCGCCTCGCCTCCGCCCTCCTCTCCGCCTCCGCGCCGCAGCTTCCCCCTCCTCCTCTCCACCGCCTACTCCTTCCAGCCCCAGCTGCTGCCCCCGGAATCCTCCCTCCGGCGCGCCTCCTGTGGGGGCAGCCACCCTCGCGATTCGCGTCGTCCTCCGCTGCGGCCGCCGAGGCCGTCTCCTCCGAGGAGGTGGACGAGCCGCACCACGCGCCCGAGGAGATTGTCCGCTTGGGCCCCAATACAAAGCTGCCTGTGGCGGAGGCTGCAACCGCAGGTCAGGCGGGGAAGAAGGAGCGGAGGAGGGGGCGCGGACAGGGGAGGCAGCTGGCAGAGTTGGCGGCGGAGCATGGCATTGGGTACTCCAAGTACGTCTCACTGCGCCAGCGGCAAATCCGGATCGAGACCGAGGCGTGGGAGCAGGCGGCTAAGGAGTACCGCGAGCTGCTCGCCGACATGTGCGAGCATAAGCTGGCGCCCAACCTGCCCTATGTCAAGTCACTCTTCCTTGGCTGGTTTGAGCCACTGAGGGACCAGATCATCGCTGAGCAGGAGCTTGTCAGCCAGCGTGGGACACGCGCCTCCCACGCCCCGTATTTTAACATGCTTCCGGCCGACATGATGGCCGTTATCACCATGCACAAGCTCATGGGGCTGCTTATGACCGGCAGTGGCGATGGAAGCGTCCGTGTGATCCAGGCCGCTTGCCAGATAGGTGAAGCAGTTGAGCATGAGGTGTGTTGGCTCGTGGGTGGCATTTTTTTTTCCAGTTGTGCAGTTGCACACCAAAATGGTTGCCACATCAAAATGAATTAGCAGTGGTGGTTCTTACTAATCTCAAGTGACCACTAGGTTGACACTGCTGGTGGTTGAGATCATTGATTTTTTTATCAATTAAGGTTGAAAAATGACGTTTTTAGTAATAGCTTCTCTTAGATTTATAATAATTTAGTGCTAAGGACCATTATTCATTAGAGGGGTGACATGATTGAAATTACCATTTTACGTTTTCATTCGTATAGGTATGGCATTATGTAAGGCTGAATATATTCCCCGATGAACTCTGGGTTATTGAAACACTGTAGGTTAGGTACGTCTGGAGCTAAAATACATTTAAGTGATATTAGTATTTCGTTACATTTGAAAGTAAGGTACCCTTTAAAGAGATTATGTAAATGTAGTTGAAATGGGTCGAAATATATACATGACTTGATTGACTAAAGGCCTACTCATGAGCCTTGGAATGATTTAGGGTTAGGCATCATTACTGTTATTGGTAGTGGTTTGACATGTCGTAACAGAAAACAGCACTTATCTTTGTTTTTCTTCTCTAACTGGGAACGGCGTATGTGCTTTCCTGATGTCAAGTATTTTTCTGGAACGTCAATGATCTAACTGTTACATGTATTCCCTTTGTATCCATCATTCTAAGTATAAATTTTGAACCATTTTCATACATATGTTTGACATTGTGCCATAAAAGAGGTGCCTTTATTTCTTGGGGACGGAAAGAGATACCTTTGTCAGCTGCTATTTCCTGGCATATCTTTGGCGTTTGCATTGATTTTCAGTCAATTGTTAACCTGGCATTTATTTCTTTTGTTGCACGAGTTATGGTGACAACGGTTAATGGGATACGTTAACATTGCTAACGAGTAATTGTAATGTTTTTCCTCTTGTCCTTGACCAGGTTCGAATCCACAAATTTCTAGAGAAGACAAAGAAAAAGAACACTAAAGAAGTAGATAAAGTAGTAGAAGCAGTGGATGCAGATATTGCCAAAGAACAAGAGCGTTTAAGAAAGAAAGTCACTGATCTGATGAAAAAGCAGAAGATACGGCAAGTCAGGCATTTAGTGAAGAAGCAAGATAGCACCAGGCCATGGGGTCAAGATGCTCATGCAAAAGTATACACCTTTTCTAATTATTCGGTGATATATGTTTTACTTCTTCAACTAATGACATATTTATATTATCTTTTGCCGTTTTGTAGGTTGGCAGCCGTTTGATTGAGCTATTTATTGAAACGGCCCATATACAACCACCTGCTAGTCAGTCTGGAGATAGTACACCTGAAATCCGACCTGCTTTCACACATGAAATGAGAACTGTGGCAAGAGAACAACAGTAATCATGTCAACTCTTACTTAATAGTTAATACTCCCTCCGTCCCAAAATAAGTGTCCCTGACTTAGTACAACATTGTACTAAAGCTGTACTAAATCTAACGGCACTTATTTTGGGACAGAGGGAGTACCTTCTTACCTCCCAAAAAAATGCTTCTCTGTTCTAACTTATGCTTTCTTTTACGCCTTGTACTTAAATAGGAAAAGTCGACGATATGGTGTGATCAAGTGCGATCCACTGGTTCGACAAGGCCTGGATAGAACAGTGAGTCACTGAGTTGTTCCTTCTGTCACACGTGCAATGATTTTCTTCATCAGAATATTCTTTCCAGAATATTGCATTCCCTGATCCTTCCATTCCTGTGACAGGCAAAGCATATGGTCATACCTTACATGCCTATGTTGATTCCGCCGATCAATTGGACTGGGTTGGTACTGCTTATCCATGTTCCTCACAATTATTTGCATATATGTTGCTAGATAGCTCGGCTGTTCTTCGAGTGTGTTAGGTTACATCATAGTAGCTGAGTGTAATCACAAATCTGAATGGTCCCTTTCTCGATTATTTCAGTGTGTTGTGGTTCATAAGAGTGGATGCTGCTCTGTTGGATTATTACTAATATAATGGTTCCGAGTAGCAAAATTATCCCTAATTTTGAGTACATCATGCCTGGAAGTTACTAGCGGCACCCATGTTATCCCTAATTTTGAGTAGCAAAGTTATCCCAGTAAATGTTATGGGAACTAACTAATAGCAATTTCTACAGATATGACAAGGGTGCACATTTATTTTTGCCATCCTACGTGATGCGCACCCATGGAGCTAGGCAACAAAGGGAGGCTGTAAAAAAGGCTCCAAAGGAACAGATGCAAACAATTTTTGAGGTATTCTTTTGCCTCATGTTTATATCATCTTTGCAGATTAGGTGAATAGTTATGATTGAAATACGTTTTCAAGATCACATGCATGGATCTCTTTTTAGCACACTTGATGCAGATAGCTGTTTCTCTTGTTAATATGCTGTTTGCACATTGGCATGCTGATGGCTGTTCTTGCTAAGCATCTTTGTCTATGTGATATAATCGTTTGATGCCTTTTTGGTTTCAGGCCTTAGATAATCTTGGGAGCACCAAGTGGAGGGTCAACAAAAAAGTTCTTAGTATTGTTGACAGAATTTGGTCCAGTGGTGGCCGACTTGCTGACTTGGTTGATCGTGCTGACGTGAGCTGCCATATTTTTCTCTCTGGATTTCATCTTATGAAGACTCTATGGCATTCTTGTTTTATATGCTAACTTTTCTTTTCATGTACTCTAGGTTTCCCTACCGAAGAAGCCTGACACTGAAGATGAAGCTGAGCTGAAGAAGTGGAGGTGGAGCATGAGGTCAGCCAAGAAGGAAAACAGTGAAAGGCATTCTCAGAGATGTGATGTTGAGCTTAAACTTGCCGTAAGCGACTATAAGGGTTTTAGTGGGACATCATTTACTCAATTTTTACTCTTCATCTAATGTACCCTTGTTGGTAACAGGTAGCTCGCAAAATGAAGGAAGAAGCGGGGTTTTACTATCCACACAACCTTGATTTTAGAGGCCGTGCTTACCCAATGCATCCTTACCTGAATCACTTGGGTTCAGATCTTTGTCGTGGAGTGTTGGAGTTTTCTGAAGGTCGACCACTTGGTGAATCAGGCTTGCGCTGGCTGAAGATACACCTAGCAAATTTATATGGTGGAGGTGTAGACAAGTTGTCATACGATGGCCGGATTGCATTTACTGAGAATCACCTGGAGGACATATTTGACTCAGCTAATAGGCCTCTTGAAGGCAAGCGTTGGTGGCTTGAGGCAGAGGATCCATTCCAATGCCTGGCAGTTTGCATGGATCTTAATGAAGCTTTAAGAAGCCCCTCTCCAGAAACAGTGATCTCACATATTCCTGTGCACCAGGTACTGATATTTTGTCCATGGTATTATCATTTTTCTTCTAATAATCTCATTTTTTTCCTGCAATAATTGTCATGTTTCGTTAAGTTTTCCGTGTTGCTTTGCTAGGCTAGGAAAAATTAGCCATGTTTGTTTCTCCTGCCTTGAAGTATAAGACAACAGCATGCTTTGACAGCTTCCAGAAAAGTGTAACTAATGCCAAACATATTTATAGTTTGATCTATTTTTGGGCATTACCTGACAAAATGATGTATAAATAAACCATGAATACATTGTTTATCTTGAGGGCAAGGAATTTCTTGTGCATATGAGCTAGTTTTCTTGGCAAGATCTGCGCAAATAAACATTTTTAAGTTCTGCTAAACATGTCATGGGCTCATGGCATAGCAGTAGCTGCATGAGTATAGGGAGGACATACAAGTTCAGTCCAAGGAGGACGTACCTATTTGTTGAGAGTTTGGTTTTGTTTTGATAGAAAATGCTTTACTTGAAGTTGTAATATGTTAGGATTGAGTTATTTGATTTATTTAGGCACTTTGTCTCAAACAGGGATTGTAATCTCTTAAAGAACAAGCAAAAATAAACCAAAATACTAATAGATTTGGATGTAATACTGGGAGCCAATGGCGTTTAAAATGGTATGGTAGATCACAGCTGTTAGCATTAACTTCAGTCGTCTGTTCATTTTGATTACATAATGTTGTAACAATAAAAATATATACTTCATAGGAGATCTAAAATATGATTAGTAGCATGCACACGGATTATGAGCTTTCCTGAAGAAAAAACCAAACATTATTTCTAAGTTTGAATAGAAAATCCAGAAAAAAGCATAAATTTACATGTGGCATATACTTTGTGCTTGTATTTTGTTTTAGTGAGAAACATGTTCATTTGTGTTCTGCAGAGAATGAAAAGAAACATGACTGTCTACCATTTTCTTCTGTAGCTGCACAAAATGCATATTTTTTATACAATCTTTTGTAACTGCGCATAGTATTCACACATGCACATGTGTGTTCTCCTTTCAGAAATTTTTGAAATGTTATGTGTGCTATATGTTGTACTCCTTTCAGTAATATGTAACTAAAACATTAAACATTTATGCAAGAGAAGACATGATATCTGGTGCTGTTGCTAAACCATGTAATTGCCCACCTAACCTTGTATAGTAAGTCTAGGTGTTCCGTTATGTGCTTATGCTGGAGCAGAATTATGATAATTATGTTTTCTTTTTCAGGATGGTTCTTGTAATGGCCTGCAGCACTATGCAGCTCTTGGAAGGGATAAGGTCAGTTCATATTTTTATTAATTACGCTGTTGCTTTGTCAACGTTCTTTTTTGGCATGGGGAATATTTAATATTTGGCCAGTGAAGTATGTAATTATTTCTTTCATCAATTTCATGCAGCTGGGTGCAGTTGCTGTTAACTTAGTTTCCGGAGAGAAACCTGCAGATGTTTACTCTGGAATAGCTGCCAGGTAGAGGTCATTCTGTCTTGAACGTAGCGTCGATGGGTGGACTCAACATTCCTTTTTAACTTGTAGCTGTCTGTATGCCATACCCTATCAGCCTATCTAGTTACTGAGCAATCTTATTCCGATGACTTGTAATTCACAGCAATTGTGGTCCGAAAAATATACTTTTCTCATAAAAGTACCAGTCGTGGATGGAGTCAAACTTCAAAGTACCTATATATGCTCATATTTATACGCGTTCCTGAAATGAATTTGGGTAGGCAACAGATTGGATACAAATTCAAACAAGCTTAAACTGTCAGTTCATGTGTTTATTTATGAAATTATTGGGTCCTGGTTGGTATCTTTAATATCGCAGTGCCTTATCAACAAGCCAATTAACTGTTCAAATCTAGATTTAAGTCAGGGTCCAATTTATCCATCTTGACATGTGCCTGGTGTAATATCTTCTTCAACTTGTGATCTGGAGTTACATTTTTAGTACTTGTGATCCAGGGTGGTGGAAATTATGAAGAGAGATGCACAAAAAGATCCAGCTAAAGATGCTGATGCAGCACGTGCTCGTTTGTTAGTTGATCAGGTGTTGTTTTTTAGCCAGTCTTTATAAATATTCTTTTACCTTGTATGATGAAAATACTGTGTTCAAGGTTGTTTTTTATGTGATCGACTCTCTACCTCCAAGTTATACATACCTGTACTAAAGCTGAGACCTGGTAAAAATCTACAGCTGATGTTATGCTAAAATCAACAGTTCTACCTAGAGTTACAATGTTTTCTGTAACATTTACCAGTCTAGCTATCTATGATAACGCGTACTAAAAGCCTAACCAATTGAAGAGTAACACATTATTTAAAATGTTAGAGCAACGCCTACTTTTTCTCAGCATGGAGCAAATTTGTAAAATCATGTGGAAACTCCTGGGATTAGTACAAACCTAGCTCAGTTATTATGCTAGATGAAGTTTATTTGAAACATCACTTGAAAGCACATATATATGGTATATAAGCATGCTGACTAATTGGGCTGTCATAAGATTAATGTTTACCTAATGTGCTGAATGAAGTCTGTGTTAGCTATTTTACATGATTCTGTAATTGCTTTTAGTTGGTATCTCATAGACTGGCCAATAATACAGGTAAATTATGAAAAGTTTTATGTGCTTATTTGTGAAATATACAGGTGGATAGGAAATTGGTAAAACAAACAGTGATGACATCTGTCTATGGTGTGACTTACGTTGGAGCACGTGAACAAATAAAAAGAAGATTAAAGGAGAGGGGGGTCATTGCTGATGACTCGGAACTTTTTGGTGCTTCATGCTATGCTGCTAAGGTGGAATGCTTTAATCATTGAAGCTTTTGTTTCTTCATCTAACATGTACACCTTGAACTGAACCACCTTTTTTTTTGTTTCTTCTTTTCAATTCTGGATAGGTCACGCTGACAGCACTTGGTGAGATGTTCGAAGCTGCTCGTAGTATCATGACCTGGCTAGGAGACTGTGCCAAGGTATCATCTGCAGTATCTCAAAGTATTATACTGCTATTTTTGTTTGGTAATCATGGATTTGCTATTGAATGAAGCTCCAAAATGTGATCTGTTGTCTTGTGGTTTAATTTCTATAAGAAAACAGTTAGTAATTATGAATTTCTTCCTTCACAATTTTTTTGGGACATGCTAAAAAGAAAACATTGGCTGGGTATCTTAAACTTTGTTTTCGTTGGCATCCTGTGAGTGCCCCAACAGATAGAATGTTCCTTTTTTTTGTCTATACTCATTACAGAGGTACGTATCCTTCGTTACAAAGAAGCCAGTTTGTCGTTCAAGTGCTTTTCTATTCAGTGCTGTGATATTTTGCGAGTTAGGGGAGTCTTAACCAATTTCCGTAGGATTATACTGTTTTATCTGAATAAATGATGCTGTCAGCTAACTACAAGTCCACCACACTCATTAACGAAATAAACGAGTGCTTTCAGAAAGGCAGCGCCATGCACAGCGGAGACTGAGGAAGGAAAACTTAAAATGAAAAATAAGATAAAATAAAACCTCAAATACTATCATGACTATTGACCTACAACTTAAGATTACATCTGAAGAAAGTAAACTGTTTGTTGAGGCAAACTCCTAAGGCCATCTTTTAGTTAACATTTTTCCTTCATAGTCAAGCTGTCCTGCCTTGTCCTTTTGAATTTCTGTTTCTAAATAGATTGGCCTTTATAACCATGGGTATTGAGCAGTGGCTTGTATGACAGGTTATAGCTTGTGAAAATGAACCTGTGAGATGGACGACCCCTCTGGGACTTCCAGTTGTTCAACCATATCGCAAACTAGGGAGGCATCTTGTACGTATTTCAGTATAATTGTTTCCTCACTTTCTCTTGATTACTGCCTCCACATTTTTTTAGGAGGAATTTAACATGTGCATAACAATTCGATATTCTTGATGTTCTCCGTGTAGATTAAAACTTCGTTACAAGTCCTGACCCTTCAACGAGAAACCGACAAGGTATGCCCTCTTTACATGGATATATGTTGAGTGCATCTTATTGACAATGGGGTATTGACTGCTGATCAGTTTCATGCCACTGGCTGCTGAATGGTAGTTGGGCAGGAAGTGGGTAATTGAATTTTGCTTGCATACTTGTGCATCACATTGTTTCGCTGAACATATTTTCCTCATCGCAGCACTGCCACTGTTATAATGTACCATCAACTATACATTTCGAATCTGATAGATCTGTTGAGTATACTAGATGAACGTGTATCTTTCGACCAGGTTATGGTGAAGCGGCAGAGGACAGCTTTCCCTCCAAACTTTGTACACTCCCTTGATGGCTCTCATATGATGATGACTGCTGTTGCTTGCAAAAAGCAAGGCCTATATTTTGCAGGTCGGTATTCTCTTTACTATGTGCCAGACTATTTGTGGGATACTTCGCTGCGTCTGTGTATTTTACTATTAGCATTTATGTAAATCAATGCAGGAGTTCATGATTCATATTGGACCCATGCTTGTGATGTTGATACAATGAACAAGATACTTCGGGAAAAGTTTGTGGAACTGTATGATGCGCCTATTTTAGAAAATGTATGTATTTTGTCATCTCAGTTATTTGCATGCATATTTTTGGTATGTATTTGCACATATATTTGACAAACATTCTTTCTCGTGCGATATATTTTTATTTGAAAATTGCAGCATATGCTTTTTCTCCTGTACTTATTACAATATTCTTAGTTTCGTGATGTGTTTGATTTTGCCTGATGATTGTCGAGTACGCTTAAAAGTGTTTCCCTTGTCCACCGATGCTTCTTAAGTTGAGGGTGCATTGCATTTAATAGCTATAACCTAAACCACTGTCTGTCGTTATTTATTGATTTATATCCTCTTTGTCTGCATGGTTTAGCTGATTGGGCTTCATTTCCATGCGTATTGGTTTGTTATATAGTACAGTATGTTAGGACTACCATATTAATTTGCTGTTGTGCTCTGTTTCCATGCTTTACCATAGCACATGAGCTTGCTGTTCTATGTGTTATTTTCGTAATTGTTCAATAACAAATGTCATAACTCATGACAGACTATGCATTCAGTTTGTTAACACAGTATATTTGATGCAGCTCTTGGAGAGCTTTGAGACATCTTTCCCTAAATTAAAATTCCCACCGTTGCCAGAGAGGGGAAATTTTGATATGAAGGATGTCCTCCAGTCTACGTATTTCTTCAACTAGCATGATTGCAGCGGGCATATTGTCCTATTTTTCGCTCAGCTGCCCAGCTGCGGCCTTGCACAAATCTCAAGTTCCGTTGAAGTACATGAGTGACTGACTCAGATGATGAAGCTAATTCTTTTGCTGATTGACTTGCCAACCTGTGGACAACTCGCATGAAGATGATCCCGCAAGACTGGATTTACAAAGGTAAACAGAAGACGCTCTTGCTTTGCTGCAGAATTTAATGGTTTCAACATCGCCAGCCATAAGCAAGGTGCATTACTACTGCCAAGGAGCTGGCAATAAACAGAGCTGGCCTGGAGGAGATTGAAGAAAGTGACAGTCAAAATAAGTGGAAACCATGACCAAGAAGCACTTGCTGCGGAGCTTTTTTCCGAGTTTGTGATATAGTGTAGTTTTCATCTGTGCCCGTTTTCCCCCGTTCTTAAGGCTCACGCGTAGCACGCTCACTCGCAGATCACCAGTTTCCTGTAAATGTAATTATATGTAATTTTTGGCCTCTTCCCTAACCTATCATTTTTTCTCTTGTTTTACTTAATTTATAGTGGGGAATCTGATGGGTGCAAAACAATAGTCTCGACAATTGGTTCATAATTATCATTGTGGTTGTAAGATATTATCTATAGTAATAAAGTGAAATAGTCGTTTTCCTCTTCATTTCAGGTGGGTTTTGGAGCTGGTCTCACCCCCTTCCTATCTGTGATATTGATGCCATGCGTTTTCAAGTGTTTAGATGTTTCAAGTAAAAGTTTTAGTATTACTGATTGGACTGGTATGGCATCGACCTGTCTTGGCGCTGTTATTTCCATCTTTGCAATTGTAACCAAAAGCAAACATAGGAGATCCTTCGATCAAATAGATGCACTCACTCCACAGTCATGTATGCATTTATTAAGATGTTTTTGATGATGATGTCGTTGAAGGAGAAGGAAGAAAAATACTCAAGTGGGTCTTTGCAATTGCAACCAAAAAGAAACATAGGAGATCCTTCGATCAAATAGATGCACTCACTCTACAGTCATGTATGCATTTATTAAGATGTTTTTGATGATGATGTGGTTGAAGGAGAAGGCAAGAAAAATACTCAACTGGGAGGCGATGGTATATGATTTTTTTGCTAACATCTGCCTTATGAAAAATTAAGTTTGCCAACCTTCTTGTCAAGGTTTCACTTGCTTGTGATTAGACAATTACTCCCCCGTCCCATAATATAAGATGTTATTGTAGGCAGTATACGACGACGGGAGTATTTGTGAGCAAATAAATATATTGTAGTGATGGATGTTGTGGTCTAATACCACTAGATTAAAGGTGTAATGATGACTGGCGGTATCTTCATGTTTTTCATGGCACGAGACCTTTGGCAACATGCAAACATAGAGTTGCCGTAATGCGGCCTCCATATTTTTTACTTTTGTTTGTTCTTTTTTTTTTCAGTTGCTTCAAATTTGTAAGTTAATTTAAGGTACATCTAATTGAACCAAACCAGTTCAAATCATCATCAAACATGATAAACTTATATTAGTAGCCAAATGTTTATGCAACTTGAAATGTCGTTAAGCGACATTTTTAAAATATGCAATGCTATTCAACATTGCAACATATTACTAGCTACGGCACTGCCGCCGCCGATACCTTATAGTCACCATCCTCCTTGTCGCGGCGGCGCGCCTCCTCTTCAAGTTGGGAGAGCCGCAACACGAAGATGTCTGGGTCCTCGGACTTTGGCCTAGGGACGACGAGACCAGTGGGGTTGATGGGGACGCCGTCGTTGACGTGTACGATGTTGCCTGAGGCGCCAATTCAATGCTGCTCGCTGCCATTGTAGTCGGCAAAGCCCCCGTGTTCTCGTCACGGGAGCCACAATGAGAGAAGGAAGCGTTGGCTGCCACGACTAGTGCGTTGCTGGGGGAGTTTGCATCGCGGTGCGCCATGTCTAGGACGGGAGGTTCATCCAATAGGTTGCGTCCTTTCAACACGATGACATTGCAGCGGAGAAGGGAGGAGCCGATGAGAAGGCGAAGGCGGTGGCTGGGGTTTATGTGATGGGGACGCCTCGCCGTCGAAGATGAAGCCGCGTGGCGGCCATCCGAACGGTCACCTCGGGAATCTGAGGGAGCGGGTGCGCCACTAATGGGCGGGTAATTACCAGTCATGTCATTCCACTCACGGTGATTATCATGTGCTATGGTGCGTGTATGGCCGACACACTGCTTAAATCCAGGCGCCGACGCGAGGAAGAAGAAACTGAAACTCCCCTCCTGCATTGGACTTGGTTTCACTTGCTAGCATGTGCTTAAAATCTGGCTATGTCAAAAAATAGATGGAGTTTCCTCTATGATGTCGAGTTAGTTTCACTTGGGTGGCAAGGTAGAGGCAACAACCTGTCAGTTGTAGGGGGACCAAAGTTGACAAGGGAGAATGCCGTAAATAGAGATTCGAAGGTTCGGAATGTACCTAGAGATTTCGCTTTTGATAGGAACAAATGGTAGTTAGGTACCACAAGCTTAATTACTTTCCTATCCTTAGTTTACTTGTACTTTCTTTCTTCTCTTTCAAGTTCTATAGATTTCTGTTGGGTTTCATCTCTACTCTTGTTAGTTTGACCCTGATATTTTTAAAAGATTTATTTAGGATTCTAGTCCTTCAAATTTCTTCCATGCGGGTTTGTTTAATTCGTAGGAATACAACTCAGACTTTTTCTGCACTAGATTACAGAGAGTTCTCATCAACCCTATACTCTTGCAAAGAATCCTATGCTTGTCATTCTAATTGTTTTACCGCAAAAAAGAGGTCATTATCTTCTTTGTGTGTTCTAAAGTAGTTCGAAGTTTATATACAACAGACTCGTTTCCTTTTCCTCATAGGAGACTAGGGCAAAGTTCTCCTTCCCTTCAAGCTCCATTGGCTAGTCCATGGATTCTCCTCCCTCTGCCTACCACTCTGGCGGCTGGTGGCAGTGAGGGGAATTCCGGTGCCTCGGCTTTGGCTAGTAGTTTAAGTTAGGTTTTTTAGTCCCCGCACCCCCCTCCCCCCACACACAACAAAAAGGCGGGTTTTAGCCCTTGCATTGGCGGCTCTTGGACGGATGGCAGCGCTTCATCTTCGAGTTGCTCTTTCGTGCTTCGATCCTCCCTGAATATGTCTGTTAGGACAGACTCGACAGAGGTCCGGTGTAGATTCCCGTCGTCTTGTTGGTGCGGCAAGGTTAGGGTTTCTCTCATGCATGCGCGACGTGCAGGAAGACTTCCTAGCTGTCATCGACAAGGTCAGACCGGCTCTAGTATGGGAGCGGTGACAGTGGCGCGTCGCCATCTCGTTCTACCGACGGTAGTGGTCGTTCAATAGTCCATGGACCTCAATGTAATTTTATTTTACCTCGGGTGTTTTGTACTTCCATGAACTTTTATAATAGAGTCGGCTATTCCGGGAAAAATATACGACATGCCTTCCCTTGCTAGCATATTTTCTTCCATTGTTTATAAAACAAACTACACGCATTAACTTTGGAGGGCATTTAGATTTTCTAAAAGATGCTCATGATCCAAAAGGTGGAAATGGAGCCTGGGCTACAATTAGCGCTTCTAGGAAAAAGATCCTCCAAAAAAATGAAGAAAAAGAATAGGACGCGTCTAGCGAGCGGCAGGATGCTCGCTAGCGCTCGCGAGCGGCAGGCCAGAAAAGGTAAGCGTTTGTTCCCTGGTCCCAGGAAGGAAAGATCCTTCGCGCCAGCTGTTCCCACGCGCAAACAAAGGAAAAAACAGATTAACAGAGTCCCCTCACCACCCGTCGCTGTCACGTGATACCCATCAAACTACTAGCGCCCCCCACGCCCCTCTCGCCCACCCTCTCTCCCTCGCTGGTCGTTAGCTTCTTCCTCATGAAAGAAACCAGATCCAATGCCATGAACCAGATCCTGTAGAGCTGCCATGGCAAAGCAGCCAAGGTGAGGAGATCTTGGTTAGAAAAACAGGAAGAAGAGAAGAGAAGCTTACCAAGCAACGTCAAGGTAAGAAATCCTTCTCCTCTCCCATGTCCAAACCTTGTTGACTATCCCCCTTGCCCTTTTTCTCTGAATCTCCCAAATCAAGTAAAAAAACTCCATGATTTTGAGCAGAGAAAGAAGATCAAGTAAAAGCATAAGAAATTCAGTTCCCTATGCAAGAAAACCATGGTTTCAAACCAACTTTCACATGGATGTGTGCAAACAAACATATTCACGGGTGAAAAAATGCATCATAGTAGAAAAAAGGTTGATGTAGTTCCCTGTGCAACTAAACATGGTTAAATAGCCAACTTTCCCCTGGATGTGTGCAACAAGCATACACAAGGTTGTGTGCAGGTACCCATGTATTATAGCCAACTAAAACATGTATTCTATCCAACTCAAACATCAGGTATCCAGCGTAGTCTCCATCAGGTAGCCAGCTTGTGACTATCGTTCAACATTATATGCTTCATTACTCTCATTTCCTGGAACAATATCTCGGGGTTTGTAAAAAAGGCAAAGGTGATTAGTTATCATTACATACAAATATTTGTTCTCTGGAAAACTAGATTAAAATGTTGAGGATGGCAACTTGATATCCTGTTTGTTCTCCAACTAGAAATGCTGGTGATGACAACTAATGAGATATTCTTGTGCGACTAGAAATGCTGATGATGCCAACTAATGAGATATTCTTGTGCAACTAGAGAGGCTGAGGATGTCAACTACTTGGATAATGTTGTCCAACTAGAATTGTAGAGGGTGCCAACTAAATAGATAATCTTCTGCAACTAGAAAGCCTGAGGGTGCCAAGTGATTAGATACCGTTGGGCAATCCTCAAATTTTTTAAGATGGGATTAATCTGAATTCTTGTGCAACTAGAGAGGCTGAGGATGTCAACTACTTGGATAATGTTGTCCAACTAGAATTGCCGAGGGTGCCAACTAAATAGATACTCTTCTGCAACTAGAAAGCCTAAGGGTGTCAAGTCGCTACATATTGTAGGGAAATCCTCAATTTTTTTAAGATGAAACTAATCTGAGTTCTTGTGCAACTAGAGAAGATGAGGATGTCAACTAGTTGTATATTGTTGTGCAACTAGAATTACCGAGGTTGCCAACTAATTAGATACTATTTTGCAACTAGAAAGCCAGAGGATGCCAAGTCGTTACATACTCTTGGGACAATTCTAAAAAACTTGAAGATGGCAACGTTGAGCAACTGAGAAAGTAGAGCATGCCAATGCTTAATTAGTCCTTCTGCAACCATGTATGAAAATTCATACACTTGGCTGCATGTATGTGGAGTAAAAAGTATTCCCGATAGAACTTTATGTTACCACAGCGGCTGAATAAAAAAGGCTGACGATGCCAACTTATATTATGTTAGTTGTGCAACTACAAAATGCAGAGGATGTCAACTAGTTAGATGCTATTGTGTAACTAGAAAATGCTCAGGATGCCAACTAATTAAATACTCCTGTGCAACTAGAAAGGCTGAGGGTGCCAAATCATTAGATACTCTTGGGCAACCCTCAAAAATTTGAAGATGGGACTAAAAAATAGTTTTCTTGTGGCTGAGAATGTCAATTAGTAGGATACTGTTTGTGCAAGTAGAAATGCTAAGGACGCCAACTAATTGAATACTCGTGTGCAACTATAAATCTTGAGGATGCCAATTAATTAGATACTCTTGGGAAAAGAACTATTCAACACTTGCATGACCAATCAAAAAATTGCACATTCACCTGAGGGTGTCAATGCAGCTACAAAAATACTAGGATGTCAACTAGTTGAATGGTATTGTGCAACTAGAAATACTGAGGATGCCAATTATCAGGTACTCTTGTGCAACTAGAAAAGACTGAGGATGCCAACTCATTTATATACTCTTTAGGACACATCATCATCCTCTCCATCCCCGTCATTATCAGCGCCACGTGGTTGTCGCTTAGCGGCCCGTTTTGAATTCCGCCAAGAGGTCCTATTTGGAGAACCCTACAATGAATAAAAAATATTGAACTACAAAGAGGGTAAAAGAAAAGAGTATAAATAAATGGCCATAGGATAAAAGAAAAAGAAAATATGAACCTCTGTTTCACTATCAAGCACATTTCCTCTGGTTGCACAGTAATGTATCCCTAGTTGCGCAGGATCCTAGACCCCAGTGAACTAAAATAAAATTAGTTGCCTAGTTTGCTTACAAATTTGGGATAGATTGCACAGGAATGCTCCTCAAGTTGCACAGAACTGACACCAAAAACTGATATACAGAGAGAACGAGAATTATTTGCGTAGTTTGCTTACAAATTGGGCTACAAAGATATGATAGATTGCTAAGGAACCCCTAGTTGCAGAGAACTAACATAAAAAAACTGATATTCAGAGAATAAAATTTATTTTGCCTAGTTTGCTTACAAAATTTGGCTACCAGATGTAATAGATTGCATAGGAAGGCATCCTAGTTGCACAGGGAAGCGCCCCTACTTGCACAGAACTAACAACAAAAAACTGACTTAAAAATTTGGCTAGTGGCTATGATAAATTGCACAGGAACAGGGCCCTAGTTGTAAAAAAACAGACTAACTACACATAGCAATTCCTCCTCTTAAAATCAGCAAAAATCATGCGAAAAGCACCTGGGGCTAATGCTCTACCTTCCCCTAGCAGATCAACTACCAATCCGCCACCATAGCGAAGCTTGCACGCTGCATCCCTGTAGTCCGACCCCAGCCACCATGGATCCGACCACCACGCCCTTGTACTACACAACAAGGCCGGCGGCGGAAACCCCTGTTGCTGACTTCTCCATCCCGTCCACGCTCCTTTTCCACATCCATGACCACGATGCTTGCACGCCACCGCCCCATCCTCCACGCGTGACCACGACAGATCCGGTCACCCGCGCTCTTTCCCCCATCCCAGCCTGTTGGATCGATGGATCCGGAGAGAGACGGTCTCCTACCTGTATGTCCCCTCCCAAGAGCTCTGACGGCGCCCCCTTAGGAAAGTGGACAGTGGAGGAGGAGACGGCGGCGATGCTTCTCCGGCTCCACGGCCCCGGCTGATCTGCTCAGCCTGCACCGCCGGATCCGCCGCATCTCCCTCGACCTCCGGGAGCGTCGATGCCGGGAGGAGGAATGGGGCGGTAGCCACATCGCCGGGAGGAGGAGCTCGGCGGAAGGGCGCGTGGCCTGGAGAAGGAGCAGGAGGCGGGCGCGTGGCCTGGAGAAGGGGCAGGAGGCGGCCGGGTCGCAGGGAGGTGAGCAGCAGTGCGGGACGGCAGGTAGTCGGAGGTGGGGCGAATGGATAAGATGCAAGAGGTGGACGAGCGCGTGTGCTGATTTGTCGGTAGCGAGGCCGCTCGGGGCAAAGAAACACGGTTTGGTGGAGAGAGTGAGCGAGCGGAGGGAAAGAAGGAACCAGAGCCGCTGTGAGCGAACGGAACAAAGGGTTGTCGGCTAGCGCGGCCGCTCGTTTCTACCAGATGGTGGCCGACCGCTTTTTAGATTTTAGGAAAAGAATACATGTACATATAAAGTTTTATCGGCAGTATATCTTTTCAGCTGTGTTGTACACAAATAAAATATGTGGATCAAACTAGAGTGGTCTTTTTCTTTAGAGCCACGCAGGAGAGTTGTATGTGTATATTCAATAAGAAAGAAGATGATACAACATCAGAAAAGACGACTCATACACTGCTATAGAGATCCGACTCAGCGGACAAACCTAACTGACAAAATGATTATCAACCCGGAAAGTTGGCAATCCGAAAGGAGATGACGACCAAACCCAACCTAGACTAAAGTAAAAGTTACGACACAAGGAATGGAAGCGAGAAACCATCAACCGCAAAACCTAGAACACAACCACAAACAATACAACCCAAACTCGACATCCATGACAACGAGGACAACAACGGGATCACAAAACATTACAGGGACAACCCGGCCACAGCCCTCGAGCCAAACCATTTGCACGAGAATCCTCGAGCCGAAAAAGTACACGTCCCTTGCACTAACTACACTACTTTAGTTTCGTTCAGTAGACTCACACCAACCGCTGTTGAGAGGCTCTCGCCTTCTCTGCATATATAATTTATCTACTCTCTCATATTCTCCCCCACTCACCCATCCGCCTCTTGTAGCCTACGTTGGTCTTTCCGGATGACATATATGTTTGTTTGGAGTCGAATCATATATGATGGTGGGAAAATAAACACCCTTGGTTTGGGAATATGAGGCATTGGGAACCTACTAGCTACATAATTCTGACGGTGTGATCCAGTTGTGCCGCCTGATCGGACAATGCCCTCGGCTGCCTCTCCATCATCCCCATCCCGCAGTGCTGCCTACGAGTAGCTAGCAAGTTGCCCTGATTTTCGTTGCTGGATAGCGAACTCGGCCGGCACTAAGAGATGAGGTGGTTGTGGATCTGAACCGTAAAACAAAACTCAGGATGACTGAATCTCTTGAACCAGATGGCATATCAGTCAAGGGTGTGATCCTGCCGGTGCAATGCAAACGCCCCGGTGGAAAATATGCGGGCGATCATGTGGCTCCAGGGCCTTCAGTGGTACTGCACCATTTAGAAGCCTCTCATTCAAAAAGGATTGTCTGGAGAATCTTTTACCTTTTTTGAATGATTTGAAGAAATCTCACCGCGTGCACAACACGATGTACCATGGCAATTAGGCTAGCGTGGTGTTTGGGTGGATAAGGTTAGGAGATGATTTAATTTGCATAGCATGAATGATTGTAATACCTGCTATTTGTAACGATGCAGAAGTGGCAGAAGCTAACATGCTGCACTAAGGACGTATTACTTGTACTAAATGACCTCCGTTTTCACTTGTCATGTCCACAACGTTTTGAGCCACAAATTTGTCTTGCTGAGCAAACTACAAATAAATTATTTCTAATAAGTTCTTACAGATATAAAGAGCCAAATTACTCCACTCCTCGTGATCTAGCCACCGCAAATTAATACAAAGTGCTCAGGGATGGAACGGTCGAGAAGCCCATTGTATAGAACTCGTTGTGGGGTTCTGGGTTGTTGGTCATTTAAGGGAGGTGGTGCTTCTTTGGAGTAACATTCTACTCTCTCGCAAGTACAGCTCTCTTAATCATTTTATTGCGGTGATAATTATTTCTTACACGTGCTTGCAATCACATTCAAGTAATGCCCCTTGATTTCATCAGTTTTTGCCTGTGATTTATAAATAGCTTCAGCACAAAAGACAGAACTGTCTCTCCAGCGCATAAATAGTTGTGAGTTTGTACTTTCATCATCTTTGGTAATACCAATTGTATAATACAGAAGATGCTCGGTATAGTCACGACGTGTTCTAGAAAAAGGAAAATATTTTCACTTGAAAAAACAAGATCCAAGTTTTTTTGTCTGCGGAATTGTGAGTGAGCAAGAAACAATTATCTAAAGTACACACATGTGCATATGTTATCCTAGGCCCCTTACACTGACTACACTACTTTAGCTTTGTTCAATAGACTCATACCAACCGTTGTTGTGAGGCTCTCACCTTTGATCATCTTTCTCTGCATATATATCCACTCTCTGATGTTCTCCTCTCCTCACCCTTCTGCCTCTTGTTGCCTACGTTGGCCTTTCTGAGTAACTAGTCTTCCCAAACATACATATGTTCGTTTCGAGTCTACCAATTACATATGATGGCAGGAAAATAAATATCCTTGTTTGGGAACATGAGGCACCTGGAACCTACTAGCTACGACATTCTGGTGATATTCTCAGTCGTGCCTGCCACCTGATGATATAGGCACGACATCAGCCATGCCGCTGATTTGACCTGATCTTTCGCGATACAATAACCTCCAAGATCCACCGATAAAAAATTACTCCCAATTACACGAGCAGTATGTGTAACCTAAAGTTGAGGTAACAACGACCAAAGGACAATTCCTCGACACACGAAGAACCTCCCGCCGTAGTAGACGTAACCAGCACGCAACCCGTCAAGAACGACGGGCCTCGAGCCAAGTGCCACTTTCACGCAGAAAATTCACACAAGATAAATAATAACGACACCCAAAGAGGACCGCTTAATAGACGATACACATGTTGTCTAAACTCGAGAATATAACCTAAAACTCCAAAATATAACCTCCTTTTACAGGACCATTCAAGGACTATATATACCGAAAATTCAATGTGGGTTGTACTACCATATGGTAGCATTATCGGAGACGTTGGTCCACCTAGGGATCAGTGTGCACAATTGTATTGCATGTTGTATTGCGTTTCCTCACATCAATATTGAACAGTGCCGGTGCTTCTTGTCCGTTGTTCATTACTGCTGTGGCCCAGTGGTCTTATACGGTCTTGCCGTTCCTAATCTTTTCTGGACCGGAGTCCTGTCGCACATGGTCCGCTCGACCCTAGGCAGGAGTCGTTCTGCCCAACGAAATTCATCTCTGTTCTCACATACAGCTGCACAGGCAGTTGTCCTTCCACATTCCTCTCCCCCTCGCACTGTTCCTTTTTAGCGCACCGCGGCAATGGCGACCTCTTCCTCCTCCACCCCCAAGCCGTGAACATGGATCTTCTTCCCTTAATCCTATGACCTCGATGCGGCAGGCAAGTTTTAGCCAAATATCCGCCCGTGGGAAAAGACCCGGCAATCAGTACTACAAGTGTATCCTTTGCAGTGTAAGATCTTGAATCCAATCCTGGATCTGGACTGCTAGAAATGATGCGGGCTCATTATGTTTTTTTTCGTTCTTGCAGTCTGGCAAATGCTCCATGAACTCAGGGTGGCCCTTTGTACGAAGCAGGTGCTTACCGAGTAGAAGAGGTGGAGAAGAATGTGATGTACAGAGCAACGCACACTCGAGCGGAGTGCAGGCTCGTCGACCTGTCCTGCAGCGGCCGAGACATCCCACATCGTCGTCTTCGTGACCGGGACACCAGGTGAGAGAGGCCCAGAAAATTATTTGCAAGATATATGTATTATTTGCTGCATTGATAAGATCTTTTGGGTTCTGTTTTAATGGAGTACTGATCAGCTTGTGCTGGAAAACGGTGTACTGAAATTGTTTACTGGAACGGTTTCAGTTAGGACTTGGCAATTCTTTGAACTTTTGTACTTGCATTGTGTCTGTTGGATTGGATTAATCTGTTTGTGTAGCCTGATGATTAGTTGGTTACATATTCCCAGTCTTGGAACCTGAAAACTCAAATCAGTCCAGTCATATAAGTTCAGCTTCACATTGAAGATATTGATTTCTATATTATTTAGGCAATTGTAATTCAGACAGAAAATTCATGTTGTATCCCACAAACACTACATAGAAATTAGTTTCTGCATGCACATTACATTGCTTTTTGGTTTTGTACACCAACTATCTTCTTGATTGCAAAACTATTGGCACGACATTTTGCCTGCTGGATTTATGGGCACACGCTAGTAGGTTGTCTTAAGCTAGTTGGTGTTTGGTTTTTAATTCAGACAATTCAGTTTTTCAATTTAATACTATATGTTGCTAGTAGAAGACTTTGCAACTTCAGAAGCCCAAATCACTTCAGCCTGCTCATTTAAACTTCACAGAGAAGATACCAATTTCTACTATTTAGCCTACTGTAATTGTTTTGATTCATGCGTGGACAAAATTCAGGTTGTATCTCTTAGCACTGTATGAAAACTAGCTTTTTGTATGCATTACCTTGTTTTGCGTTTTTGGACTTCAGCTTTCTTCTTGATATTTTCATTAACCTGTTGCAGTACCTGTGACATGATGTGTGTCTAACTGCTTCGATGTTTTTGCTAATTCAGCCCATGTGGAGGTGCGGTATGCGATGTCGATGCAGTGTAGAGAAAGAACAGAGCAGGACTCCTGACTGTAGCTTCACGGTTCGCTTGTTGTTGCCTTGGCCATGTGAATCCCATTTTTTTTGCACTAAGATAGGGGTTCTGGAAAACCCAGTAGTTCTTCTATTTCTGCTAGCTAAACTTGCTCCATTCTCCTGACAGTAGGAAATCTATTTTGGGCTGGTCTCGCTGTTCAAAAATTCAGAAACTGCTTGAACAAAGATGTAGTTAATGTGTTTGGGCTCCTATTCTGTTGCCAGCTGCGTTTACCTTAGATTAAGCATCGTACACATATGCGATGATTGTTTTGCAGTGAGTAGAGGAATGAATTTGTTTCAGTCCTATCCTATAGCAGAGAATGAATTTATGTTTCAACAGAACTCTCAACATGCTGCACTTTCCTGCGTGCCGGGTGGCATTTGGGAAATTGAATAGTATGAGCGCTGAACTGATGTATGAAATGCAGCTATAATGGTGAAAAATTACCACCAATTCTCATGTTGATTTACTGAATTTTCATGTGTTGTACATATATCCAGTTCAATATAATGGTTCTATGTTTGTAATTCTAAACGAGCCTTACTGTTTGCTCTTTGCTCCAAGAAATTGCTAGTACTAAACCAGGTACTTGCTTATGTTGTTCATTCGTTGCATCATTATGAATGACAGCAATGCTAAATCTACTAAGCTATAGCACCAGACTACAGAAAACGGTAAATTTGTCACTGTGTTCAGCTTCACACGGTTTCAGTTCAGGATTTTCAGAGGAAGTACATTTAATCACCCGGGGCGCTCGTGGATCTGGCTTAATAGCAGACTCCCCGGACTCACTACAGTGCGCCGCCATGGACGACTATTCCCACAGGCTAGTTCAGTGCGCCACAGACTATTCTGGCCGCCACTACATTGCTGATCCTTCGATACAAACCTGCAATTGTGAACGGATGAGCAAAGACGCCGGCAGTGAGCAAACAGGGCCGCCCATTGTCGCAACAGATGCCCGATGCAGCCGCGTGCTAGGGACTCTGTGCGGTCGTGTGTACACAGAGGAAAAATTCTGGCCCACGGTACATGACGGATGCAGGTCCTGAACTAGCGGTCCATCCGTCAAACTGCACCATCCCGCCCCTTGGGACCTCCAGTACATACGATCTACCCTGGTCCAAAGACGCTCTCGTGCACAGCCATCACCAGTATACTCCAATATCTGGCGCTCGCACATGCTCTATTCAATGCCGTGCCTACCAACTATTCTGGTGGTTTGGACGGTACAGATAACGAGACTATATGCCGGTATGACCCATATTGCTGCTTTCTATATATACTAGTATAGCTAACTTGCCTAAGTTGACCATGCAAAATCTTCTCTATGTCTATTAAGCGGTCTCTAACTGTGGACCTAACAACTAAGGAGGCAAATCTGATCACGTGCTTTATTTTAGCAGGTATCCAGTACAGATTAAATACGAAAATAACTAAACACAATTTATTGGGCGGCCCCCATTTGATATCTCTCAAGCAACGTAATTTCCACCATTGAAACCTGTTGACATATGCATCTTGCTCCGGCGGTCTTGATCGTGAGAAATAGTAGCAAATTATGATTCCATATTTTGGCAGAACACCAACTATTCAATAGTTTAGTTGGTGTTCTGCCAAAATATGGAACCTCAATGTAATTTTTATTACGTTTTGGCTGCTTTGTACTTCCAGCGAACTTTAATAATAAATCATGCTGTATTTTTTTTTTTGAAAAAATGCATATACAGCATGTCTTACCTTCTCTCTCTCTCTCTCTCTCTCTCTCTCTCTCTCTCTTTTTGCGAGAAACAACATGTCTTCCCTTATTAGCAATATTTTCTTCCATTTTTTATAAAAACAAAATACACACATTAACATTTGAGGGCATTCTGATTTTCAAAAAGATGCCCATGATCCGAAACGTGGAAATGGAGCCTGATCCAGCTACAATGAGCTCTTTTTAGGAAAAAAAATAAAAACAAATTTTAATCCTCAATATTTTTGAAATGATTATATGCATTGACATACAAAGTTTTATCAACAGTATATCTTTTCAACTGTGTTGTACACAAATAAAATATGTGGATCAAAATAGAATAGTCTTTTCCTCTCTTTTTTGCAAAAAAGTCTTTTCCTGTCTCAGCCACATATTTTTTGTTTTCTTTAGAACCAAGTAGAAGAGCTGGATGTGTATTCAGTAAGAACGAAGATGATATAACAACAAAAAAGAAAACAACTATTGAGGTCCGACTTAACAAACAAACCTAACTAACAAAAGGATTATCAACCCGAAAAGTCGGCAATCCGAGAACAAGACGACAAAACGCAACCTAGACTAGAGCAAAAATTACAACACAAGGCATGGAAGCAAGAATCGTCTACCGCAACCTGGAAGACAACCGCAGCAACATGACCCCGAACTCAGACAACCGTGACGACGACTGAAATACAGACATCACGGGGACAGTTTTGTCACAACTCTTGAGCCAAACCACCTGCACGAGAATAGACGACCCAAAATCACCGAGAGCGAAGGGGCCACCTGTCTAACATTGTCGGACCTGTCTCCACCCAGGCCATAGAATAGGGGCCATAAGAGTGAGCTAATACAATCCAGGGGAGGCAGAAGGGCGCACTGAGCACTGGAGACGAAGCCAAGCATTACCGGGGGAGCTAGAGATGCATCCTCGAGCAGTGCAAGCCGAACCGCAAACAACACCAGAGCCATAACCAACTAGTGACGAACCACCGTCCACACAACCACAACTAAACACAACCGGGGAGATGAGCCAACAGGAGGTGGATGCGCCAGTCCTGCGGAGCCACGCCAGACTTTTTTGTGCAAACTACAAATTAGTGTTTTTTAAGCTCTTATAGCAAAAATACTGCACTCGTTGTGGTTGTACTATAGCCCACCGCAAATTAATACTCCCTCCGTTTCGAATTATAAGATGTTTTACATATTTCAATATGAACTACATATGGGCTGAAAAAAGTGAATGAATACACTAAAACGTGTATATATACATCTCATTCAGAAAAAAAAATTAGAACAACTTATATTTGTAAACGGGGGAAGTACAAAGTACTCATGGATGGATCGGTCGAGAAGCTCATTGTATAGTTTTCTTTGCCGGGTCTGGGTCACATGTCAATTTGACAGAGGGGTACCGCTTCTTTGCAGAATGCAATGACATTCAACTCGGTTGTTCAATACACCCGGTATCATCACTGCATGTTCTGGAAGGAAGAAGAAATCTTCACTTGAGGAAACAAGATCCAGGGATTTTGTCTTGAGGACAGCGAACGACCAAGAAAAGGTACATGTCCCTTGCACTAACTACACTACCTTAGCTTTCTTCAATAGACCCATACCAACCGCTGTTGTGAGACTGTCACCTTTGGTCATCTTCTTTGCATCTATATCTACTCTCTTCTGCTCACCTTTCTGCCTCAGTAGTCTACGTTGGCCTCTCGGGTAACTAGTGTTCTCAAACGTGTATATGTTTGTTTGGAGTCCAACTACATATGATGGTGGGAAAATAAACACCCTTTGGTTGGGACTTGGGAACAGGAGGCACCGGGAACCTGGTAGCTACGTAAGCCTGACGATGTTCTCCGGTTGTGCCTCCTGATCCAACAGTTTCCACGGGTGTCTCTTGATCATTCTCATGCTCTAGTTGGATAGCGAACTCGGGCGGCTCTAAGGGCTCAAATGGTTGCGGATCTGAACCGCAAAACAGAACTGAAGATGGCTGAATCTCTTGAGCCAGATGGCATATCAGTCAAGGGTGTGATCATGCTGGTGCAATGCAAACGCCCTGGTGGAAAATATGAGCTTCCAAGGCCTTAAGTGGCAGTGGATCGATTACCAGCCTCTCATCTGACAGTCAGATTGTCTGAAGAACGGATTCAAAAAGGATCGGAATGTCTGGACAACCATTCGATGTCGAACACGATATACCATGGCGATTAGACTAAGGTGGGGCTTCTCCCGATGTTTGGGTGCAGAAGGTTAAGAGATGATTTAATTTGCATAGCAAGAATGATTGTAATACCCAAGTGGCAGAAGCTACAGGCATTCTAAATGACCTTCGTTTTCAGTTGTGTTGTACACAGAAAATATATGTCAAAATAGAGTTATGTTTCACTTTTTGAGCCACTTATTTGTCTTCCTGAATAAACTACAAATTAATGTATTTTTAGTAAGTTCTTACAGCCATGAAGAACCAAATTACTGCACTTGTCGTGATCTTGGCATAGCCACCATAAATTAATAGGAAGTACTCATGGATGGAATGGCCGTGTTCTAGAAAAAGGGAAATATTTTCACTTGAAATAACAAGATCCAGGTTTTTTGTCTCCAGGATCGTGAGTGAGCAAGAAAACAATTATCTAAAGTACACACATGTGCATATGTTGTCCTAGGCCCCTTGCACTTACACTACTTTAGCTCTGTTCAATAGGCTGATACCAACCGCTGTTGTGCGGCCCTCGCATTTGGTCATCTTCTCTGCATATATATCCACTCTCTCATGTTCTCCTCTACTCACCATTCTGCCTCTCGTAGCCTATGTTTGTTTTTCCGAGTAACTATAGTTTTCTCAAACATACATCTGTTTCTTTGGAACCTAGGAATTACATATGATGGTGGGAAAATAAACACCCTTGTTTGGGAACAAGAGGCACCCAGAACCTTGTAGTTACAGACGCCTGGTGATGTTCTTCAGTTGTGCCACCTGATCCAACACTCAGTGTCAAATGCCGCTTCACCGTGCCTATGATACTGTGGCACCTACGAGTAGCCAGCAAGCTGCACACGATTTCAAAGCTGGAGAGCGAACTCAGACAGCTACGAGGGTGATGGTGGTTACGGATCTGAACCACGAAACAGAGCTGAAGGTGGGCAAATCGCTTGAACCAGATGTCGTATCTGGCTAAGTGCGTGATCATGCCCATGCAACAGTAGGCCATGCTGGAAAATATGTGGGCAGTTATCTGCTTCCAAGGCATTTAAATAGCAGCAAGTCAGTTTAAGGACCCTTATCCACGATGGCATTGACCAACCCTAGCACATCCATCTTTCTTTTCTAGCGTGCGATGGATGTAGTAGTAAGTACACAGCTTAAGAGTTTCGGTAAGTAACATCCAAACTATCATGTGACAATAAAAAGAAACCAACACGGTCAGATGAAAAATTGGATAGCTACGTGCATTCGCCAGACCAAATATTTTACAGTACCTTGCATCACAGAATAACAACAAATATTTGAAATTTGACCATAGAGGAACACTACAATACAGTCAAGTAAAATATCTGAACATTCTTAGTTTACCGTCCAAAATACTTGAACCACAGGCCGGCATTCATATCTGACTTGTTCTATTTCTCGCAGATCATGTCTTTATGCGCACCACAAAAGAACCTGTTGAATGATAAATCGTGTATTTGTCAGAGACCATAAAATGCGGACTTTATGAAGTGGTGGATGGAAATAGAAAACTGATTGGCATGTTCAACTCCAAATGTAAATTAAAAAGGAAGGGGGGAATCTGGACTGCAAAATAAAGAAGAGCGAATGTGATGTCCCTCCAAATGCACACAATAGGTGCTGACTTTATTAATGAATAGCTTAAACGTACATAAAAACCGTGTCTTTCCAGGAGGTTTGAAATATTCAAAAAGGGAGCATTACTTTCAGATTTCAATTGAAGGAACATCAGAAGGAAAAGGTTTTGCAAAGACAGCTGAAATTACTCTGGAAAGGCAGACATGAAACAAATGCATTCTATATTGTTGAACGACCAAACGAACTCAAACAGATACTGGTCCACGATTGATATAGTTTATGTGTATCAACAAGTGCTGAGCTACATTAAACTAGCTCCATGCCACTAGATTTCTGGTCGCAAGATGGGAAATAATGTATGGTGTCTTTTGAATCAAACTCACAAATAATTGCAAGCTATGGATCAAGGAGAAGACATACTTGTATGACTATGGGTTGATGTGCTAAGTATGGTGAGTGACAGGTTCTTAGAAATACTATCCAATGGATAGTGTAACCTCCTTTTTTAGATCGCATAATTAAAGATCATGGAGAAGAATGGTTCAACTCACATGCTGGAAGGTTTGACATATCTGCAGAGACAGCACACGGAATTCCCAAGTTTGTGAGAGCACCTCTTATTAACCCACATGGGAAATATAAAAGCATGCTTGTTGTTTGGGCTGCAGAATCACCCAATGACCCAGAGTCATTCTCAGTTGCATCAGTGCTCTCTACTGCTGGATCTAGAGAAACACGAGTAAGCCACCGGAAATGGTTATCTTGAAGAACGAAGGTACCCTGCATGCAAGTCAAGTAATATCAAGTTCTAATATGGACAGAAAATATGGAGTGTTAGTTATCTGTTCAATTACCCTATGATTTGTTTTCAGATTGTCAATCTGCTTCTTGAACAGTTCTGACCAAAAATCTTTGCAAATAAATTTGATTGCCTCAAGATGATCGGTAAATCGAGGGCGCTCCATCGCATATCTGGATATGAACAGAAAGTGTCAATTTGATTGTCTCATGAACAAGTCCATCTCGCTTTTCAGGATCTGCTACAAGTGCAATAGTGCACGTCAAAGAGATTCTGCTAAATAACAAACACCCAGTAAAGTGAGTGCCTTGTAGGTTTATTAACTAAAATACTGCATATGGCTAGGTATGCAGGGCTGTTTGATATTAATGACACCAATAGTAGCGCGTTGATGCGGATGGTGCTCAGTTATCAGATGTATAAATGTACCAGACTGTATATATCTATATTCAGCAAGTACATCAACATAGCCCATTGGAAGAAATGGAACCTTTAGCATTACTAAATTGTAAATTCTGAACAAATAAAATGATATTTAAATTCTGGAATTTAAAGAAATAGGCAATGAAATTGTCCTACTTGAGAAGATAATCATCTTGTAGGTCACTGGATTGACCCATGCTCAAGCTCAAATGAGCTTGGTAATTCTATAGCAATCCAAAATCAAGGTACTAGGAATTCAGTAGATTGCAAGGAAACCGAAATATCAACTGCCAGGCAAGAGGTCAGGTCACTGCTTGATCTTGGCACCAACCAAATCAGGCAATTAGCTCCTATCTATACTATATTAAAATCCTTCCAAGAATTTGTGAATTAGATCTCAAGATTTATCCGCATACGCAGTTGGCCTCAAATCGGACAATTAGCTCACACCGCTTGACGAACATGGAATTAATGATCTGCTACGGGGTGAGGCGTGACGGATCGGTGCGAGTCAAAGCAACAGATTACAGATCCAGCCAAGAAAGAAACGGGGATCCAAGCAAGGGAAGTGGGAGAGAGTGTTCCTTCATTTACCTCTCGGAGAGCTGATGGCCAACCTGGAAGCCGATGGCCTCAATGCGACCGGCGGCGAGCTCCGGCTTGGCGGCGTAGAAGCGGCCGCAGTAGGCAGCCACCATCTCCATCACCACCCCATCAACGCAGCTCTCCGACACCTCCCGCCCCATACTCTCGTCCTCCCTCCTCCTCCTCGGCGACTTCCCCTGTGGAAGAGAGATCTAGGTAGCTAGCTGAGCGGCGGAAAGGATCGGTCGGGAGTCGGGACCCCCCACGCGCCTTGTGGGCTGCGCCGTGGAGAGATCGACCGGGCCGAGAATCCGAAACTACGTGGCGATGCTGAAAAAAGAAGTGATGCGTAGGGAAAATACACGGCAGCACCTGGGTGCTCCACCCGTTCTCAAAAAAAAAAATAATAATCTGGGTGCTCCACCCTCCATATGAAAATTATAAATAAAAAAATACCAGAAAGAATAAAAAAATCAAAAATCTTGGCATAGCAAACTTGGGTGCCCAATCTACTCTCATGCGAAGTTTCATAAAAATATATCAGGAAATGTATATGTGGTGAAAAAAATATAGTCCGACCTACTGTCCATTGAAACTGTTTTTTTTTCATAGTACAGATTTTTTGTCCTTTTTAATGAGAATACATCTTTCTTGTATTTTTTCATGAAACTTCACACAAGAGTAGATTGGGCACCCATGTTTCATATCCCAAAGACCCAGATATTTTTGAATTTTCCTGATATTTTTTGAACTTAATGTTCATATAGGAGCACACAGGTGCTCCAAATCCTCTTCCTGGTGCATAGCTCTATTTGTTTAGCACTCTCCACACTTTGGCTCTTTATTCATCTGGAGAAGGTATATTGGCTTGCACAGCCCAAACCAAAAAGGCAGTGATTACATTGTAATTCATAATACAATGTCCGAAGTTTAAAACTTCTTTTGCAACCAAATAAGCTGCCGCTTTGGCTTGCCTAGTAACATAAAGAAGCTTATATCCCTGAAAAGAACTCACTATCTCTCGCATCTCCCGAAGAAGATGGCAAACATATGATCTATCTGCGACAGAAGCCCAGAGTCTAGATTTTTTGTTGTTGCAATTTGTCTCCAAGTGCACCTGTTGATAACCATTATCCTGTGCAAAGCATGTTGCATCCCTGCATGCCAAGATCTTATTTGACAGCGGGTCGACGTTGTGATCATATCTTGCACCTCCAGCAGCGATAAAAGCACCAGTATGATCCCTAGTGATAAAACCTGCATCACCTAGCTGTCGGTCCCCATTCGTCGGCCCATCAGTATTAATTTTGTGTAGTGTTTCATGTACTCGTAGTTCAAATTTGAATTATATCTATTAAAAGCCTAAAAATGCATTTAATGACTTAGATATAGGAAATGAGCTTTGAAAAATGCCAAATTTTAACATGAAAGATTTTATGGTGTATGTTGAGAGTATACAAAATTTCAAGGTCGGACTATGAAGGAAGTGTCAATTAACCTTCAAACTTGATGCATTCACTCTCAAAACCACAATTCTTTCACGGAGATAGTTCAATTTCTAAAAAGTGCACATAAAAACTTTTGTGAACATTTTAATTTGTTTCACAGCATACTGAGGTCATATCATGACACTATGCCAAGTTTCATATTTTTCAGACCTTATTTTCATTTTCTAGAATTTTAAGAACGAATAAATTGCATGTTTGTGACTGACTCTTGCAACATAGATCTTTTAAATTTCTTTTCATTTCTTTTATAGGGCATACAAATATACGTAAGACTCTAAATATGATTTTCAAACATTTTTTTGCGTTGTTTCATGTACTCGTATTTCAAATTTGAATTATATCCATTAAATACCAAAAAATTCACTTAATGATTCAAATATAGAAAATGAGTTCTGAAAAGTGTCAAATTTGAACACTGGAAGCTTCGAAAGAGTCGAGATGTAACGACCCGAGACCGACGCTCCAGATGTCGTCCAGTTATTTCATCGTCGCCGTGTGTTTTATTTGGTTGTTGCATTTCATCATGTTATCATCCGCATTGCATTCGCATGTTTTCATAAAATTTGCATCCGCTCATAGTTGCCGCTTCTTCCTTGTCTCTGTTGATCTCCTCTCAGATCAACCGGACTGCTCCCTTCTCTCTCTTATATGAGCCCATCAAACCCCCTTGTCTCCATGGCCCTTTGTCAAACCCCTCACGCGCGTCCCAAAACTTCCCCGGACCCGACCCTGGCAGTCGTCACCGATAGGTCCGGATCATCCCCAAACATCCCTAAAATATCTTCGGTTCATTGTTTGGACTCCCCCAATCCATTTATCCGGGTCGCCC
>NC_041389.1:318852893-318879217 GCF_002162155.2 Triticum dicoccoides | reverse complement strand
AGAGAGATGGAACCCTAGATCCTAGGATGGCTATCCCATCCATTCCTCTTCCCCCGCCGCCACTCCTTGGGTTCATCCCCAATCCAAAATCCTCCAAATCCTCCCTCGTTTTTAGTACCAGACCAACCCAATGCCTCCACCTTCCATCCATCAATCCATCATAGACGCTTCCAGCCAACCAACAGCCTCGTCTCTGTTAGGTCGATCTCCTCCTGATCGAGCCCAACGGCTCGACGGGCCCCTAACTCGCGCCCTGATCGGGGGCGCCCAACCGTTCTCTGGTAGGTGGGCCCCTATTGCATTGCACACTATAAAGAGGTGGGGGGCGGGGCACGCAACACGAGGTTCGTCATGCAGCCACCAACCCCACCAACATCCCCTACCGATCTAGGGTTTCGCAGTAGCGATGGGAATCACTGTTGCTCACTCACCGCCGCCACCACGGCACCACCATGGCCACCATCTCGAGCTCATCGAGCCAAGGCGAAGGTAGGACTACCGGAAATCACTAGCCTACTGCGGTCTATACAGGATACTATCAATGGTTTCAGAGCCATGGTAGGCTAAGATCTTTGGTAGAACAGACAAACAGAGAAAGAAAAAAAGATTCCCCCAAGAACCTTAACCCAAGCAGAGTAAAGAGGGAAAAGAAATCCCGCCGGAAAAAGTAGTGCCGATGCACCGGTCGCGTTGTTCCTCTCGATCCCGATACGCATCGGCACGCCGAGGTCTCGGGAAGAAGAACATCCACCCCGATCGGGGCAAAGGGCACCGCGGCCAAACCGTTCGACAGTGACGCGCTCACCGCAAGGTGAACGTGCAGCCGATGAAGGGGATGGCAACGGCGGCACCACCAAGTGCTCCACCGTCACCGTCTTCAAGCGAGGCAGATGAGGAGCGGGCGTAGCTGTGCCTTGTTCTCTCTGCAAAAGGGGGCGGTGGATAGAGAAAGATAGAAGGGGGACAAGAGCAGGCTCGCACGCCGCGGTGGCCGCTCGACGCCGTCACCGATGACCGGCGTGGCCCCAACCCATCGCATCGAGAAAGCCCCGTACCTCTCTGCCTCTCTCTCGGTCCAGTAGGTAGCAGTGGATGGGGGAGAAATGAGGAAAGGAAGGGGAAGAGCGGCGTGGTGATGTGGCCGTGGATGCTGTCGCCGGCGACCGGCGTGGTGCGGTGGCCGAGTGGCCGGCGAGAACACCGTGGAGAGCAAGAAGAACAGCGAGCGGCGCGAGGGGAGAATGAACAAGGGTTCCCCCTCCCCTCCCCCTCCCCCCCGTCCGATCCGTGCCCCGTTTTGTTCGTCCGATAGGCATGGGTGGCCGTCGGATCTGATCCGATGATCAGGATTGGGCGGCGCTAGCACAACTGGGCCTTTGGGCCGAAAGAAGGAGAGCTATCTCGGCCCAGGCCAGCAGCCGCGCGTGCTAGGCCGGTGCCAGCAGCCGCGGGCACTGGGTCGAGGCCGCAGCCGCGCGCGCTGGGCCGAGGCCGTGACTGCACTACATTTTTTGTCCAGTTCTTTTTGGGCAGATTCATATATAGTTTTTCTATTCAAATTTAATCCAACAAAAATTTGTTTAGAAAATAGAAAAGTAAAAAAGAGACGTTTCTGAAAAGTAAAAAGTTCATGATTTTTTAATTCATGTTTTTCCACTGCAAGTAAAAATAAAAGTGCTATCTTTTAAAGGCAAATAAAGTGAGAATTAAATTTTAAAAGAGCATGTTAAAGTGATTATTGAAACAATTATGATCATGTTATTTTTATGACCAACGTTGTTAATAATATGATCATGATTTGTTATTGTTATAAAAGGTGCATTTATTTCTATTTTTGCCCAACGGTGATATAATTTTAATTGCATAAACAGTTGTATGTTTTAATTTTGACCAACGTTGGATTAATGCATGCAATTATTGTCATGATCTCACTCGATTGTGGTTTCAGAAGGATACCACTTGATGAGTTGCCTCAAGGATGTTCCAACCCTCAGAGGTGATAACTACACTGAGTGGAGAAAGAAAGTTGACTTGGACTTTATCTGTGTTGAGGTGGACTGGGTCGTGGACACTCCACAGCCGGTCAGCAGAGCCAGTCAGAGGTGCAACAAATGATGATGCTGCTTGGGAGAAAAACGAAAGGGATTATGCTCCAGTGGAGATGTCATATTACCTTAAAAACTAAAAGTGGGTCAATGCAAATAAAAAGTGCATGGCTTTCATAAAGAACACAATTGAGAATGCTATTGTTGGCTCAATTGCAGAGTGTACTTCCGTAGGGGAGTTTCTTAAAAAGGTAAAGAGCCAGTTCACTGGTTCTTCAAAGATATATGCTACCCAGTTGCTCAAGCAGCTGGTGAAAGAAAAGTACACAGGCGGTGGACATGGAATAAGTGAGAACATCCTCAGGATGAGCAACATGGCAGCTAAGCTTAAACCCATGGATGAGGATTTGGAGCTCAAGCCTGCACTCCTTGTTCACCTTGTCATGGCTTCATTGCCAAAAGAGTTTGACACTTTTATTGTCAACTACAACATGTCACCTGGAAAACGGGACATTGAAAAGACCATAGCCATGTGTGTGCAAAGAGGGAAGACTTAAAACCTCATATGGTGGTTCTTTGAAGTATGTGAAGGAGAATAAGAAAAAGAACTAAAGTCAAAGTGGCAAAGGCTCCCCTTCAAAGCCACATGGAAAAGCTTCCACGCACCATCAGCATTATCACAAGTCTTTTCCAATGGACAAAGACACGTGTCTCTATTGTAAGAAGACTAGGCACTACAAGAAAGACTGTCCTGTTTGGCTGAAATCCATAATGGCAAAGAGAGGTAACAACATTGTTTCCTTTGTAAATGAATCCTTGTATACACAATTTTTGAAATATACTTGGTGGATTGACTCAGGTGCATCTGTTCATGTTGCAAATTCATTATAGGGATTCCATTCGACGCGGACTACGCAAAGAAGTGAAAGATGCATTGAAGTTGCAAATGGAGTTCAAGCATAAATTGAAGCTGTCGGTGACATCTCCCTGGAGTTAGATGATGGATGCAACCTTCTGCTTAGAGATGTTTTATATGTTCCTTCATGTCACCGAAACTTGATTAGTGTTTCATGTTTAGACAAAGATCATTATGAATGTTATTTTGGACATGGCAAGAGCGCCATATGGTTTAATAATGTGGGTGATGCTTTACTTTGAGCTTTATTTATTATCGCTGTGTGAAAAAGTTTATTCTGTGTGTAATGTGCATGAGCATGTTTCCGCATCGAATAAAGAACAAAAGAAAAGAAAGAGAACTCATGACTCATCAAAATTATGGCACTGTCGCTTGGGCCATATTTTGAGGGGGAGAATAGAAAGACTAGTTAAAAATGAAATTCTTCCTCCATTAGAGTTCTCAGACATAGAGCAATGCATAGATTGTGATAACCCACAAGTATAGGGGATCGCAACAGTTTTTGAGGGTAGAGTATTCAACCCAAATTTATTGATTCGGCACAAGGGGAGCCAAAGAATATTCTCAAGTATTAGCAGCTGAGTTGTCAATTCAACCACACCTGAAAGACTTAATACCTACAGCAAAGTGTTTAGTAGCAAAGTAGTATGGAAGTAATGGTAACTGTGGCAAAAGTAACAGTAGCAGTTTTGTAGCAATCGTAACAGTGGCAACGGAGAAGTAACTTAGCAAAGATCAATATATGAAAAGCTCGTAGGAAATGGATCAATGATGGATAATTATGTCAGATGCAATTCATCATGCAATAGTTATAACATAGGGTGACGCAGAACTAGCTCCAGTTCATCAATGTAATGTAGGCATGTATTCCGAATATAGTCATATGTGCTTATGGAAAAAAACTTGCATGACATCTTTTGTCCTACCCTCCTGTGGTAGCAGGGTCCTAATGGAAACTAAGGGATATTAAGGCCTCCTTTTAATAGAGTACCGGACCAAAGCATTAGCACTTAGTGAATACACGAACTCCTCAAACTACGGTCATCACCAGGAAGTGTCCCGACTATTTTCACTCCGGGGTTTGCCGGATCATAACACGTAGTAGGTGACTATTGACTTGCAAGATAGGATCAAGAACTCACATATATTCATGAAAATATATTAGGTTTAGATCTGAAATCATGGCACTCGGGCCCTAGTGACAAGCATTAAGGATGGCAAAGTCATAGCAACATCAATCTTAGAACATAATGGATACTAGGGATCAAACCCTAACAAAACTAACTCGAGTACATGGTAAATCTTATCCAACCCATCACTGTCCAGCAAGCCTACGATGGGACTACTCACGCACGGCGGTGAGCATCATGAAATTGGTGATGGAGGATGGTTGATGATGATGATGGCGACGGATTCCCCTCTCCGGAGCCCCAAACGGACTCCAGATCAGCCCTCCCGAGGAAGATTAAAACGCGATGAATCCCTCTCTCTTATTTTTTTCTCCCCGAACGTGAATATATGGAGTTGGAGTTGAGGTCGGTGGAGGTCCAAGGGGCCCATGAGGTAGGGGGCGCGCCATAGGGGGGTGGGCGCGCCCTGCACCCTCGTGGACAGGGTGTGGCCCCCCTTACATTGATTCTTTTGCCAATATTCGTTATTAATTCCAAAATGTGACTCCGTGGATTTTCAGGTCATTCCGAGAACTTTTATTTCTGCATGAAAATAACACCATGACAATTCTGCTGAAAACAACGTCAGTCCGAGTTAGTTCCATTCAAATCATGCAAGTTAGAGTCCAAAACAAGGGCAAAAGTGTTTGGAAAAGTAGATACTTTGGTGACGTATCAACTCCCCCAAGCTTAAACCTTTGCTTGTCCTCAAGCAATTCAGTTGACAAACTAAAAGTGATAAAGAAAAACTTTTACAAACTCTGTTTGATCTTGCTGTTGCAAATATGTAAAGCCAACATTCAAGTTTACAGCAAAGATTGTGAACTAACCATATTCACAATAATAGTTAGGTTTCACATTTACTCATATCAATGGTATAATCAACTAGCAAGCAATAATAATAAATTTCGGATGACAACACTTTCTCAAAACAATCATAATATGATATAACAAGATGGTATCTCGCTAGCCCTTTCCGAGACCACAAAACATAAATGCAGAGCACCCCTGAAGATCAAGAACTGACTAGACAATGTAATTCATGGCAAAAGAGATCCAATCACAGTCATACTAAATATAAATTAATAGCAATGCATGCAAATGACAACAGTGCTCTCCAACTGGTGCTTTTTAATAAGAGGATGATGACTTAACATAAAAGTAAATAGATAGGCCCTTCGCAGAGGGAAGTAGGGATTTGTAGAGGTGTGAGAGATCGAGTTTTGAAATAGAGATAAATAATATTTTGAGTGGCATACTTTTATTGTCAACATAACAACCAAGAGGTCTCGATATCTTCCATGCTACATACATTATAGGCGGTTCCCAAACAGAATGGTAATGTTTATAGTCCCCCTCCACCAACGAGCACGTTCCATGGCTGGCCCGAAACAACGGGTACCATCCAACTAACAACAATCCTGGGGGAGTTTTGTTTGCAATTATTTTGATTTGATTTGAGCATGGGACTGGGCATCCCGGTTACCGGCCATTTTCTCGTGAATGATGAGTGGAGTCCACTCATCGTGAGAATAACCCACCTAGCATGGAAGATATAGACAGCCCTAGTTGATACATGAGCTATTCGAGCATACAAAAGAAAATTTAATTTGAAGGTTTAGAGTTTGGCACACACAAATTTACTTGGAACGGCAGGTAAATACTACATATAGGAAGATATGGTGGACTCATATGGAACAACTTTGGGGTTTATGGAAGTGGATGCACAAGCAGTATTCCTGCTTAGTACAAGTGAAGGCTAGAAAGAGACTGGGAAGCGACCAACTAGAGAGCGACAACAGTCATGAACATGCATTAAGGTTAACCAACAGTGAGTGCAAGCATGAGTACGATATAAATCACCATGAACATAAATATCGTGAAGGCTATGTTGATTTTGTTTCAACTATATGCGTGAACATGTGCCAAGTCAAGCCACTTGAATCATTCAAAGGAGGATACCACCCTATCATACCACATCACAACCAATTTAATAGCATGTTGGCACACAAGGTAAACCATTATAAACTCCTAGCTAATTAAGCATGGCATGAGCAACTATAATATCTAATTGTCATTGCAAACATGTTTCATTCATAATTGGCTGAATCGGGAAGGATGAACTAATCATATTTACAAAAACAAGATAGGTTGAGTTATACCAGTTTCTCTCATCTCAATCATTCCATCACATATCATCATTATTGCCTTTCACTTGCACGACTGAACGGTGTGGATAATAATAATAGTGCACGTGCATTGGACTAAGCTGGAATCTGCAAGCATTTAATACAAAGGAGAAGACAAGGTAATATGGGCTCTTGATTAGATCAACAATAATTCATATAAGAGCCACTCAACATTTTCATCGTGGTCTTCTCCTCTAGACCCCCAAAGAAAAGAACTTCAAAGAAAAATAAAACTATTTACACAGGAAAGCTCCCAACAAGCAAAAGAAGAACAAGAAATCCTTTTGGGTTTTCTTATAATTACTACTACTACAAGCATGGAAAGTAAACTATCTAAAGGCTACAACTAATTTTTTTTTGTTTTTTCTTAAGGTTTTTCAAACACACAAGAAGAGAGCAAGAACAGAAAATAAACTAGCATGTATAGTACAATGAAAAAGTATGAGCACCGACAACTAGAATGAGCATGTGAACATGAATGTAATGTCGGTGAGAAATACGTACTCCCCCGAGCTTAGGCTTTTGGCCTAAGTTGGTCTATGGCCACGGCTGGCCTGGCGGATATCCAAAGTCGTAGTTGGGGTTGTACTGAGATGCAACAACTACTGCCTGAAGAGCTGCAGCTTGGAGGCGAGCTGCCTCCGTCCTCCTCTCATATTCATTTGCCTCCTCCCTGGTTACAAAATATCTCCTGTTTGCCTGAAAGTTAAAGAAAGTAGGAGCAGGGAGAGTAATATGGACAGTACGCCGTCTGTCAAAGATTAGTCGGTACTGGAGGAACTGTTCGTTCCTCTCCTTAAACTGATGGTGAACCATAGCATTATAATCTAGATGAGCAGGTGGCAACTCAATATCATTTCCATTTATAGGTACGCCAAGATAATTTGCTAAAAGGGTTGCATAAATTCCACCAAACAAATCTCCACTTTTACCATTAAGATGTAACCTCCGTGCAACAATGGCCCCCAAGTTATATTGTTTATCACCGAATACCGCACTCTTGAGGACACTAAGATCTGGAATGCACATGTGACAAACCTCATCTTTACCATTAATGCATCTACCTATAAACAGAGCAAAGTAATGTAAAGAAGGGAAATGAATGCTCCCTATGGTAGCTTGTGCAATTTCTCTAGTTTCTCCCACATTGATACTAGCAAGAAAATCTTTATATTCAGATTTGTGAGGTTCACTAAGTTGCCCCACTGCGGGATTTTACAAGCAGTGTTAAAATCTTCAAGGTCCATGGTATATGATTTATCATAGAGGTCAAATAAAATAGTGTGAGTGTTGCGCGTGGATGGAAATTTAAACCTCCTCACAAATGAATCAGTGAGGTAATAGTACTGTCGACACTTATCTGATACGAAGTCCTCAAGATCAGCATTACGTACATACGCATCAAATTCATCCTTGAAGCCTACTTGGACCATAAACTCTTCTCACGGCCATTCACAAGGCCACACTTGAGCTTCCCTTGGTGGTTCAAAGTCTGGTTCACGTATCGCGAGGCTTGGTTCTTGCTTCCTTGAAGAACCACCTTGGTACATTTTCCAAAACATTTTTCTTCCTCTGAAAAATTTCTAAAATTTTTAGTGACTCAAAATAAAAGTGAACCAAACTCAATAAGATTGATAGCGACTACTCCCACAAGTGATAGAGGCTATATCATGCATTAAATCTACTTTAGACCATGACATGCAAGCTCAAGAACAGGGTCACCTCAGCAGCAAAAATTTGCAATAAATAGAGTACTAGAACAAAAACTAATTGGATCATTGGAGGAGTCACATACTGAAGAACAATCCCCCAAAGCAGTTTTGTGATTGGAGCTTTGAGCTAGGAGATCGAAAATGGCAGCAAAACGAGCTAGAACATGGGTTTGAGCTACGGGATGATTTTTTCTGGAGGAAGACGAAGTGTGTGGGTGCTGGAATAAGTGGACGGGGTCCACGTGGGGTCCACGAGGCAGGGGGTCGTGCCCTGCACCCTTGTGGCCAAATGGTGGCCCCCCCTGGTGTGTTCTAAGTGCTAGAAATTCTTAAATATTCTACAAAAAATCATACTTCATTTTCAGGGCATTTGGAGAACTTTTATTTTCGGGGTATTTTCTATTGCACGAATAATTCAGAAAACAGACGAAAATACTATTTTTTTTCTTTATTTAATCTAAGTAATAGAAAGTAAAAGGAGGATACAGAAGGTTGTGCTTTCTAACTTCATCCATCTCATGCTTATCAAAATGAATCAACTAAGAAGGTTGATCAAGTCTTGTTAACAAACTTCTTCTGAATAACATGAAACTGGAGAATTTTTAAATAACACTAGGTTACCTCAACGGGGATATGCATGTCCCAATAATAAGAATATCATATTTCTTTTTGACAGTAGGGAGAGGGAATTCAAAACCTCCAATAGTAATCATTGAAATTTTCTCAATAGAATTGATACTATGAACTTGAGGTTGTTTCTTCGGAAAGTGTACCGTATGCTCATTACCATTAACATGAAAAGTGACATTGCCTTTGTTGCAATCAATAACAGCCCCTGCAGTATTCAAAAAGGGTCTACCAAGGATGATCGACATACTGTCATCCTCGGGAAATATCAAGAATAACAAAGTCCGTTAAAATAATAACGTTTGCAACCACAACAGGCTCATCCTCACAAATACCGACGGGTATAGCAATTGATTTATCGACCATTTGCAAAGAGATTTCAGTAGGTGTCAACTTATTCAAATCAAGTCTACGATATAAAGAGAGAGGCATAACACTAACACCGGCTCCAAGATCACATAAAGTAGTTTTAACATAGTTTCTTTTAATGGAGCATGGTATAGTTGGTATTCCTGGATCTCCAAGTTTCTTTGGTATTCCACCCTTAAAAATATAATTAGCAAGCATGGTGGAAATTTCGGCTTCCGGTATCTATCTTTTATTTGTAACAATATCTTTCATATAATTAGCACAAGGATTCATTTTAAGCATATCAGTCAAACGCATACGTAAAAAGATAGGTCTAATCATTTCACAAAAGTGCTCAAAATCCTCATCATCCTTTTTCTTGGATGGCTTAGGAGGAAAAGGCATGGGTTTCTGAATCCATGGTTCTCTTTCTTTACCGTGCTTCCTAGCAACGAAGTCTCTTATCATAACGTTGATACTTTGATTGTGGGTTATCAAGATCAACAGCAGGTTCAATCTTTACATCATTGTTATTGCTAGGTTGAGCATCATCATGAACATCATCATTAACATTATCATTAGGTTCATGTTCATTACCAGATTGTGTTTCAACATCAGAAATAGAAATATCATTGGGATTCTCAGGTGTGTCTACAACAGGTTCACTAGAAGCATGCAAAGTCCTATCATTTTTCTTTTTATTTTTCTTAGAAGGACTATGTGCATCAATATTAGTTCTCTAAGAATCCTGCTCAACTCTCTTAGGATGGCCCTCAGGATACAAAGGTTCTTGGGTCATTCTACCACCTCTAGTCATAACTCTAACAATATTATCATTGTTCTTATTATTTAATTCATTGAGCAAATCATCTTGGGCCTTAAGCACTTGTTCTACTTGAGTGGTAACCATGGATGCATATTTACTAATAAGCTTAAGGTCACCTTTAACTCTAGACATATAATCACTCAAGTGTTCAACCATATAAGCATTATGTTTCAATTGTCTACCAACATAAGCATTGAAGTTTTCTTGTTTAAGAATGAAATTATCAAACTCATCAAAGCATTGACTAGCAGACTTATTACGAGGAATATCACCTTCATCAAATCTATAGAGAGAATTTACCTTTACTACCTGTGTCGGGTTATCAAGACCATGTATTTCTTCAATAGGTGGTAAATATCTTAACATCTTCAGCTTTAATACCTTTTTCTTTCATAGATTTCTTTGCCTCTTGCATATCTTCAGAACTGAGAAATAGAATACCCCTTTTCTTCAGAGTTGGCTTAGGAGTTGGTTCAGTAAGTGTCCAATCATTATCATTGCTCAATATATTATTCAATAGCAATTCAGCTTGCTCAATAGTTCTTTCCCTGAAAACACAACCAGCACAACTATCCAGGTGGTCTTTGGAAGCATCGGTTAGTCCATTATAAAAGATATCAGGTATTTCATTTTCCTTGAGAGGATGATCAGGCAAAGCATTAAGTAGTCGGAGAAGCCTCCCCCAAGCTTGTGGGAGACTCTCTTCTTCAATTTGCACAAAATTAAATATTTCCCTTAAGGCAGCTTGTTTCTTATGAGCGGGGAAATATTTTGCAGAGAAGTAATAAATCATATCCTGGGGACTACGCACACAACCAGGAGCAAGAGAATTAAACCATATCTTAGCATCACTCTTTAATGAGAAAGGAAACAATTTATGGATATAATAATAATGAATTTTTTCCTCATGAGTGAATAGGATGGCTATATCATTCAATTTAGTAAGATGTGCCACAACAGTTTCAGATTTATACCCATAAAAAGGATAAGATTCAACCAAAGTAATTAACTCAGGATCAACAGAGAATTCATAATCCTTATCAGTAACACAGATAGGTGAAGTAGCAAAAGCAGGGTCATATTTCATTCTAGCATTCAGAGACTTTTCTTTCAGCTTAGCTAACAGTTTCTTAAGATCATATCTATGCTTGCAAGAAAAAAGGTCTCCAGCAGTTTCTTCATCCATAACATAACCCTCAAGCACAACAGGCAATTCATATATAGGGGGAGAATCTTCATCATCACTTTCATTAATATCATCAGTTTCAATAATTTCATTCTCTCTAACCCTAGCAAGTTGTTCATCCAGAAATTCACCCAATGGCACATTATTATCAAGCAAAGAAGTAGTTCCATCATAAGCATAATGCATAGCAGAAGTGGCATCATCAATAACATGCGACGTATCAGAAACAATAACATGTGCAGGTGTAGGTGTCGCAAATTTACTCATAACAGAAGGTGAATCTAGTGCAGAGCTAGATGGCAGTTCCTTACCTCCCCTCGTAGTTGAGGGAAAAATCTTGGTTCTTTCATCTTTCAAGTTCCTCATAATGATCAACAGATATAAATCCCAAGTGACTCAAAGAATAGAGCTATGCTCCCAGGCAACGGCGCCAGAAAAAGGTCTTGATAACCCACAAGTATAGGGGATCGCAACAATTTTCGAGGGTAGAGTGTTCAACCCAAATTTATTGATTCGACACAAGGGGAGCGAAAGAATATTCTCAAGTATTAGCAGGTGAGTTTTCAATTCAACCACACCTGAAAGACTTAATATCTGCAGCAAAGTGTTTAGTAGCAAAGTAGTATGGAAGTAACAACAACGGTGGCAAAAGTAACAGTAGCAGTTTTGTAGCAATCGTAACAGTGGCAACGGAGAAGTAACTTAGCAAAGATCAATATGTGAAAAGCTCGTAGGAAATGGATCAATGATGGATAATTATGTCAGATGCAATTCATCATGCAACAGTTATAACATAGGGTGACGCAGAACTAGCTCCAGTTCATCAATGTAATGTAGGCATGTATTCCGAATATAGTCATACGTGCTTATGGAAAAAAACTTGCATGACATCTTTTGTCCTACCCTCCCGTGGTAGCAGGGTCCTAATGGAAACTAAGGGATATTAAGGCCTCCTTTTAATAGAGTACCGGACCAAAGCATTAGCACTTAGTGAATACACGAACTCCTCAAACTACGGTCATCACCGGGAAGTGTCCCGACTATTTTCACTCCGGGGTTTGCCGGATCATAACACGTAGTAGGTGACTATTGACTTGCAAGATAGGATCAAGAACTCACATATATTCATGAAAACATATTAGGTTTAGATCTGAAATCATGGCACTCGGGCCCTAGTGACAAGCATTAAGGATGGCAAAGTCATAGCAACATCAATCTTAGAACATAATGGATACTAGGGATCAAACCCTAACAAAACTAACTCGAGTACATGGTAAATCTCATCCAACCCATCACTGTCCAGCAAGCCTACGATGGGACTACTCACGCACGGCGGTGAGCATCATGAAATTGGTGATGGAGGATGGTTGATGATGATGATGGCGACGGATTCCCCTCTCCGGAGCCCCAAACGGACTCCAGATCAGCCCTCCTGAGGAAGATTAGGGCTTGGCGGCGGCTCCGTATCGTAAAACATGATGAATCCTTCTCTCTTATTTTTTTCTCCCCGAACGTGAATATATGGAGTTGGAGTTAAGGTCGGTGGAGGTCCAGGGGTCCCACGAGGCAGGGGGCGTGCCCCTGGGGGTGGGCGCGCCCTGCACCCTCGTGGACAGGCTGTGGGCCCCCTTACGTTGATTCTTTCACTAATATTTTTATTAATTCCAAAATGTGACTTCGTGGATTTTCAGGTCATTCCGAGAACTTCATGGCAATTCTGCTGAAAACAGCGTTAGTCCGGGTTAGTTTCATTCAAATCATGCAAGTTAGAGTCCAAAACAAGGGCAAAAGTGTTTGGAAAAGTAGATACGTTGGAGACGTATCAGATTGCATTAAAGGAAAGTATGTAAAACAAATAAAAAAGGATGTAAATAGTAGCACGGGGACACTAGAAATAATTCACACTAACATTTGTGGACCATTCCCGGTGAAAAGTGTGGATGGCTATGACTCGTTCATAACATTCTCAAACGATTACTCCCGATATGGTTATATTTATCCAATTAAAGAAAGATATAAAGCATTGGATAAATTTAAAATATTCAAAGCTGAAGTTGAAAATCAGCATGATAAAAGAATAAAGATAGTAAGATCTGACCCTGGGGGGAGTACTACGGTCGGCACACTCCATATGGCCAAGTCCCTAGATGTTTTGCAAAGTTCTTACACGAGAATGGCATAGTGGCCCAATATTCAATGTCGGGCGAGCCTCAGCACAATGGAGTAGCTGAAAGGCATAACCGTGCACTTATGGATATGGTGCGTGCTACTTCTTGAGCTTGCGTTGTTTTTTCCCTTGAAGAGGAAAGGTTGATGCAGCAAAGTAGAGATAAGTATTTCCCTCAGTTTGAGAACCAAGGTATCAATCCAGTAGGAGACAATGAACAAATCACCGAATACCTGCATAGACAATCAAACAAACTTGCACGCAACGCGATAAAGGGGTTGTCAATCCCTTCACGGTTACTTGCAAAAGTGAGATCTGATAGAGATAGATAAAAGTAAATATTTTTGGTACTTTTAGTTTATAGATCGGAACGTAAAAGATTGCAAGAATAGTAGATTGAAAACTTATATGACGGAAAAGAGACTCGGGGGCCATAGGTTTCACTAGAGGCTTCTCTCAAGATAGAAAATAATACGGTGGGTGAACAAATTACTGCTGAGCAATTGATAGAAAAGCGCAAAGTTATGACGATATCTAAGGCAATGATCATGAATATAGCATCACGTCTGTGTCAAGTAAACCGAGACGATTCTGCATCTACTACTACTACTCCACACATCGACTGTTATCCAGCATGCATCTAGAGTATTAAGTTCATAAAGAACAGAGTAACACATTAAGTAAGATGACATGATGTAGAGGAATTAACTCAAGCAATATGATGAAAACCCCATCCTTTTATCCTCGATGGAAACAATATAATACGTGCCTTGCTACCCCTACTGTCACTGGGAAAGGACACCGCAAGATTGAACCCAAAGCTAAGCACTTCTCCCATTGCAAGAAAAACCAATCTAGTTGGCCAAACCAGACCGATAATTCGAAGAGACTTGCAAAGACATCAAATCACGCATATAAGAATTCAGAGAAGATTCAAATAATATTCATAGATAAGCTGATCATAAATCCATAATTCATCGGATCTTGGCAAACACACTGCAAAAATGTATTACATCAAATAGATCTCCAAGAAAATCGAGGAGAACATGGTATTGAGAATCAAAGAGAGAGAAGAAGCCATCTAGCTACTAGCTATGGACCCATAGGTTTAAGGTAAACTACTCACGCTTCATCAGAAGGGCAATGGTGTTGATGTAGAAGCCCTCCATGGTCGAATCCCCCTCCGGCAAGACGCCGAAAAAGGTCCCTAGATGGGAACTCACGGGTACACAAGGTTGCGGCAGTGGAAAAGTGTTTTCCTGTATGCCCTGGTTTGTTTGTGGGTATATGGGAATATATAGGCGAAGAAATTAGGCCAGGAGACCCACGAGGGGCCCACAAGACAGGGGGCACGCCCTACTGATGTCTACTATGCGATATTGTAGACTCGTGTTGGGCCTCCAAGCGCAGAGTTTTGTAGGACAGTAGCAAATTTCCCTCAAGTGGATGACCTAAGGTTTATCAATCCGTGGGAGGCGTAGGATGAAGATGGTCTCTCTCAAACAACCCTGCAACCAAATACAAAGAGTCTCTTGTGTCCCCAACACACCCAATACAATGGTAAATTGTATAGGTGCACTAGTTCGGCGAAGAGATGGTGATACAAGTGCAATATGGATGGTAGATATAGGTTTTTGTAATCTGAAAATATAAAAACAGCAAGGTAGCAAGTAAGAAAAGTGAGCGAAAATGGTATTGCAATGCTAGGAAACAAGGCCTAGGGTTCATACTTTCACTACTGCAAGTTCTCTCAATAATGATAACATCATTAGATCATATAACAATCCCTCAACATGCAACAAAGAGTTACTCCAAAGTCACTAATAGCGGAGAACAAACGAAGAGATTATTGTAGGGTACGAAACCACCTCAAAGTTATTCTTTCCGATCAATCCAATGGGCTATTCCTATAAGTGTCACAAACAGCCCTACAGTTCGTAGTAAAATAACACCTTAAGACACACATCAACCAAAACCCTAATGTCACCTAGATACTCTAATGCCACCTCAAGTATCCGCGGGTTTGATTATACAATATGCATCACACAATCTCGGATTCATCTATGCAAACCAACACAAAGAATTTCATAGGGTGCCCCAAAGTTTCTATCGGAGAGTCAAGACGAAAACGTGTGCCAACCCCTATGCATAACGTCACAAGGTCACAGAACCCACAAGTTGATCACCAAAACATACATCAAGTGGATCTTGTGAATATCCCATTGTCACCACAGATAAGCACATGCAAGACATACATCAAGTGTTCTCAAATCCTTAAATACTCAATCCGATAAGATAAATTCAAAGGGAAAACTCAACCCATTACAAGAAGGTAGAGGGGAGAAACATCATAAGATCCAACTATAGTAGCAAAGCTCGCGGTACATCAAGATCATGCCAAATCAAGAACATGAGAGAGAGAGAGAGAGAGAGATCAAACACATAGCTACTGGTACATACCCTCAGCCCCGAGGGTGAACTACTCCCTCCTCGTCATGGAGAGCGTCGGGATGATGAAGATGGCCACCGGTGATGGATTCCCCCTCCGGTAGGGTGCCGGAACAGGGTCCTGAGAGGTTTTTCGTGGCTACAGAGGCTTGGGGCGGCGGAACTCCCGATCTAGGTTCTGTTCTGGAAGTTTGGGGATATATAAGAGGTGTTGGCGTTGGGAACAAGTCAGGGGGGTCAATGATTCAACCACAAGATAGGGGGCGAGCCCAGGGGGTAGGGCGCATCCTTCGGTCTTGTGGTTGGCTTGGGACTCATCTGGCCCAACTCCGATGCTTCGTGGGCTTCTTCTGGTCCATAAAAAATCACCGTCAAGGTTCATATCATTTGGACTCCCTTTAGTATTCCTTTTCTGTAAAACTCAAAAACAAGGAAAAACAGAAACTGACACTGGGCTCTAGGTTAATAGGTTAGTCCCAAAAATCATATAAAATAGCATATAAAACATCCAAGATGGATAATATAATAGCATGGAACAATCAAAAATTATAGATACGTTGGAGACGTATCAAGCATCCCCAAGCTTAATTCCTGCTCGTCCTCGAGTAGGTAAATGATAAAAATAGAATTTTTGATGTGGAATGCTACCTAGCATATTTATCAATGTAATCTTCTTTATTGTGGCAAGAATATTCAGATCCATAAGATTCAAAACAAAAGTTTAATATTGACATAAAAATAATAATACTTCAAGCATAATAATAAAGCAATTATGTCTTTTCAAAATAACATGGCCAAAGAAAGCTTATCCCTACAAAATCATATAGTCTGGCTATGCTCCATCTTCATCACACAAAATATTTAAATCAAGCACAACCCCGGTTTCAGCCAAGCAATTGTTTCATACTTTAGCATTGTCAAACCTTTCCAATTTTCATGTAATACATGAGCGTGAGCCATGGACATAGCACTATAAGTGGAATAGAATATGGTGGTTGTGGAGAAGACAAAAAGAGGGAGATAGTCTCACATCAACTAGGCATTTCAACGGGCTATGGAGATTCCCATCAATAGATATCAATCTGAGTGAGTAGGGATTGCCATGCAACAGATGCACTAGAGCTATAAGTTTATGAAATCTCAAGAATACACTAAGTGGGTGTGTGTCGGTGTCAAAATCGGCAGATCTTGGGTAGGGGGGCCAAAGTTGTGCGTCCAAGGATCAATGGTAACAGGAGACTAGGGGATGTGGTGTTTACCCAGGTTCTCGACACACACCCACTCGAGGTAGATCAACTCTTGTAAAACCCTACTCCTTCTTGTAAAACCCTTCTTGATTATATTCGACGAGTACGAAGATTACAAGAGTTGATCTACCTCGAGATCGTAATGGCTAAACTCTAGATGTCTAGCCTATGAGTATTCCAATTATGGTGGAGAAGATTGCCTCTACGGACTAACCCCTCTAGTTTATATACACACCGAAGGGGCCTAGGGTTTGTACAAGGTCGGTTCATCAGGGAAGGAAGCTTCCGGACTCTAATCTTGCTGCCTACATCACTACAAAAAAAAGACACATCCGTGACATTTTGGGCTGAACAATTTTTTTCTGTCATACTTATAACACTCCTATGACGATAATTGTGACAAAACCCGGTATCATCATAGATGTGGTGGGTTCCTACTTCTATGACAAAAAATCATGACAGAAAATGGGCTTTTCGTCCTGGGCGGGCCGGAGACGCAGCTGCATGACATTCTTTGGGCCGTCCATGACGGAAAAAACCGTGGCAGAAGCGAGGGCGAGGAAAATATCAGGGTGTTCCCGGTTATGGTGGGTGGTCGGAGACGAGTGATGCGCGTTTCTCTTGTACACGTACGCATGTGTGTGCGAGGCGTTGGGCTCTAACTGAACCCAAGCGAGGCGTTGGGCTCTAACTGAACCCGAGTGATTGCACTGCAGGCTACGTGTTACTGAACCCGAGCGATCGATCGCTGGCTGTTAACTGAACCCGATCGAGTGATTCCTTCGCTACTGCTGCTAACTGAAGCCGATCGATGCTTCCTTTGGGTGAACAGTGAGCGTTGCAGGGGGGGGGGGTTGGATGAACAGTGAGCAGTTGGGGTGGATGAATAGGACCCCGTGGCGTTGCCTTTGGATGAACAGGACCCCGATTGATCGAGACGGTTGGGGCTGGATGAACAAGACCCCGTGGAGGGCTGGATGAATAGGACGACCCCGTGGAGAGTTGGATGAATAGTAGATGGTGGAGGGGTGGATGAATAGTAGCCCGTGGAGGGGTGGTTGAACAAGAGCCCGTGGAGAGGGGTGGTTGAACAGTAGCCGGTGGAGTAGCGCGCGGTGGAGGCTGGATGAACAGGTGCTCGTGGATGAACAGTCGCAGGTGGATGCTGGAAGAGGTCGACGATGGATGAACAGTATCCCGTGGAGGCTGGAGGAGGTCGACGGTGGAGATGAACAGTATCCCGTGGAGTCCCGTTTGGCGGTACGCCACACCCCTCCCGATGAACAGGACCCCCGTTTCGACCGTAGCGCTCCAACACAAGTCTGTTTCGTCCGTTTTGCGGTACGCCACACCCCTCCCGATCAACAGGACCCCATTTCGACCGTAGGAGGTTCAACACAAGTCTGTTTCCTTCATTTTGCGATACGCCAGACCCCTCCCGATGAACAGGATCCCGTTTCGAACGTGGCCGATCGAACACAAGGCCGTTTCCTCCGTTCTGCGGTACGCCAGGCCTCGTTTCCATTGCCTGTTCCGTCCAAGCCCTCCCGGTGAACACGACGACGCATTCTGTTCCGACCCAGCCAGTTAGCTCCCCATGAACACGATGATGATGTTGTTTCTCCATTCTGACCCAGCCATGTACACGAGCCCTGGCCGTACGTATGTGCGAGTAGGTGTTCGAGACCCCGCCCGTATGTACGTACATGGCCGTATTTACTTTCTTGCACCCTATCCATTGTACGTACGTGTACATGCTACGTGTGCGCCTCTACTACGACACGTGTGCGCCTCTACTACGACCAGTATGTACATACACGTTCGCGACCAGAATGACAACGCTACTTACGCTTCGAACAGGTGGGTCCCAAGTGTCAGGCACTTCCTTGCGTGCGAAGATGTAGCTGGTGGGTCCCAGTAGTCAGGGGGGCGACTCGTCTTTTTGCCCGGACGCACTTCCTTGCGTGCAAAGAGCTGGTGGGCCCCAGCAGTTAGGGGGTGAATCATTTTTTTGCCCGTAATATGGACGCACTTCCTTGCATGCGAAGATGTAGCTGGTAGGTCCCAGCAGTCAGGGGGGAAACATTTTTTTCGCGAAATACGGTGGCTCGTCCGATGGGTCCCTGCTGTCAGGTGGAGGAATCATTATTTTCCGCGTAATAAGGAGGCACTTCCTTGCTGCGGCCGTGGACCCAACTGTCAGCCTCTCCACGTATAGTCCATGTCCGATGGAAGTCGTTCCTTGACCATGTTGACCACGCCGCGCCGAGAGCACCAGTGCGGTGGACGACGGCGAGGCCTGGAAAGGGGATGACGCGGAGCCGGGGAAGATGCGGCAGTGGATGCCCATGAGGAGAGGAGTACGAGGGTTCACTGGTTCGACTACGGTGTGAGGCTGCCGTCGCTGCAGAATAATAGGGGGTGTGGGTGAGTAGAGGGATGGCCTGGCCAGTGGTGGGAGTAGTAGGGGCGGTGAGGCCTCCACGGCATCACAGCCGGCCACGGGAGGCAGGAGCACGCGGCATGAATGGCGCTGGTTTGGGCGGCTGGAGCAAGAAGACCAGAGGTTGAAGAAGCACTATGGCCGTTGGATGAACATCGTACGATAATAGGAGCTAGAATCGTTCATATTAACTAAGTTGACAAAGCCCTCCGTCCCCGTCAACTTGGTAGGCCCACAAGTCAGCCTCCCACTATGCTGGGTTCCAGCTGGCAGGGGGTATTCATTTTTTGTGTGTGTAATAAGGAGGCACTTCCTTGTGTGCGAAGATAGCTGGTGGGTCCGACCTGTCAGCGGGTGGCACGTTTTTCGTGAAATACAGAGGCCCTTCCGGTGGGTCCCAGATGTCAGGTGGAGGAATCATTATTTTGTGCATAATAAGGAGGCATTTCCTTGTGTGTGGCCGTGGACCCAGCTGTCAGCCTTTCCACGCACAGTCTACTTCCGATGGTGTCGTTTGTTGACCACATTGACCACGCCACGCCGAGCGCATCCAAGGTGGTGGACGGTGGCGAGGCCCCGGACAACAACGAGCAGGAGATGGGAAGATGCGGGAGTAGAGTCACAGATGGAGAGGTGTACGAGGGTTAACTGGTTCTAGTGCGGTGTGGTTCGGCAGTCAGTGGAGAAGAACATGAGGTGTGGAGGGGTGGAGGGATGGCCTGGCCAATGGTGGAGTAGCGCTTCACAGCGAAGCATGCTAAGCAGAGCTGCTAGCAGCAAGAGGCGAGAGGTGGTCCCGGTGGCGCTGGAGGAAGAAGATGAGAGATTGAAGATGGATGTCGATCGTTGGATGTAAATCCAACGGCTAACATGTCAGAATCATTTGTTGACTAAATTGACAAGGACTTGCGTTGGCTTTGACCTATTGGCCCACATTTCAGCCTCCAAAAATGTGGCACATATTCAACCCATTTTTTCTGAATTTATAGTCTTTTTTTGCGCGGTAGAATTTACAGTCAATTTGATTATTTTTTTGAATTACAGTCCATTAGCTGGGCTGGGTGAACAAATAATGTAGCGTCCATGCGGCCCTTTTATTTTTTTTCCTAAAAAATTATAGGCCATTTGCACTTTCTCGAAATACACCATTTTGCTGGGCTGATTCTAATTATAATGTTGGGCTGGGCCAGCAATGTTATCAAAAAATAAAAAGGGATGAGCATTTTGTTATAAAAATATTTAAATAATAAGTGATATTATTACATTCGTCCTTAAATCTTACCAAGCTTTTGTACACAATCACTAGGATTTTCGTGCCAAAACAATCCTGTATTTTATTGTTAAGAAATTATTTTTGTAAGTTAATAAGATGTGGGATATTGTTTTCTTACATATGTAAGTATCCATTAAATATATGATGACAATAAAAATAATATATAATAACATATAAAATAATTTAAATATATATAATATAGTTAGAAGGGAAACATAAGTTGGACCTGGCATTCCTATTCTTATATAGAAAAATAGAACAAACCTCTGTGTTTTCTTCAAAAAAATACATAAATTGGGCTGCCGATGTTTCAGGAAAAAACCCTCGGATGGGAGGTCCATAGGCCGGTCGATACATGACGGCCCTCAAGAAAATACAAACAGGCCTATGGACCCCCCATCCGACATCGTGGGCTGCGCATGTTAAAAAAGAAAGCCTAGACGGGGCAGCGCAAAATCCAGCTGATACTTGCTGCCCCAGTGATAATAAATGATACCTGCCATCTCCCCAGCTTCATTGTGAATTTATCTCCTATAGTAACTACGTTGAAGCACCTAAAAAATGTAACCATGTTGACAAACCCATGGGCCCCAACGTCAGTATAGCATTAGGAGGAAGTGTTTTTTCGATGAGGCACTTGCTTGCGTACGACCATAGACCTGGTGGGTCCCGACTATCCGCCTCTCCACGTACAACCCTCTCCAGATTCCTCTCGTTTGTTCAGCATGTTCACAACAGCAGAGAGCGGCATCGCGGTGAGCGCACAAAGGCACAGGAGGGGATCTGACCACCTGAGGAGGTGCCTTATTATTAACGAAACTACTGAACTAGCCTAGTGGCCAAGTGACACTACTCGACAACTGTTCCGCTCGGGTTTGATTCCACTTGTGTAGGGAAAATATCTCCAAATTTTTTGCCTCTGCCTTTATTGACATGTGGGTCCCCATTGTTATCTACGCACACCACGTCCAACACTTGCCAAAACTTTGTCCCTTGTTTTCTCTGTGTTTCGCACACTTAACATTGTGTGGGCATTTTGAAAATAGCATATCTTTTTTACTGTGCATCATATAAAGATGTGCTATGCATGAATGTTGATCAGCATGATGTTAACTGGCTGGTAGTTCCATTTTCGACCATGAATAAAACTTCCAACATGATGTTAACCCTGTTTGAAAAGACCGTGTTAATATAAATGCTCTAGCTCTGAAAGTTGAAGTTTCTTATCTGAAACTGAACATGTAGTTTCTTATCTAAAACTGAAACTTGTAGTTTCTTCTCTGAGAATCACACCGTCTGCACTTTTATACTCCTATGAAACTACATTTTTTTAAGTGCTAAAAATAGATCTATAGAATTCATAAAATACTTCATATGCTCAATACTGCAAATCTGAAATTCAAAAGACATTCATATCTAAAAGTACTCCCAAAATACACAACACAAAACACAATTCACAACCTACAAACACTGACAACCCTAAGCTCCTCCTGACAATTCACAACCTGCCCGACTATTGGGCTGGGGGTGGGGCAGTCCCCTCCTATTCCTCAGTGGTAGACAACCGCCCCATGAGATGATGTGAACGGCGAGGGAGAGGATGGCGGGGAAGCGTCGTCGGGCCAACTGCTTTTCTCCTATTGTAGTTGGGTTCGGTCGATGAAGACTCCATCGGCTCGCTCTGGCAGGACACCCTCACAAACGGCACCCTGTAGATGCTCGATCCTTCAATCTCTGGTGGATGCTCCATCTGGGATCAATACTCCCACCACCGCTCCCTCACGATCGGATTCGGTGAATCTGTTTGTTCCATGGCCCAGAGGAGCATCTCTATGTACTCCCGCACGACTCCCTCTGGGAGTATCGCTGCCTTTTCGCTCTGTTGCAGATATTTGGCCATGGATGTCGCCGTCGCCGCTAGTTGGTCCTTGTTGTCAAACCAAGACTGTATCTCCAACATCCTAGCTAGCTTCACAGGGTCGCCGTCTGTGATCCTCATGTATCGGCTGTACTCCTCCATCGATCTACTTCTCCGCAACACCTTCACTCGCCGGCGGTGGTTTTTGAATGGAAGAGGAGAGGAGCAGCGCTGGTTTTGGATTAGAACGAGAGAGGAGAGACGCTGGTTTTGGACTGGAACAGGAGAGGAGGGGCGGTGGTTTTGAAATGGAAGAGGAGAGGAGCGGCGCTGGATTTAGATTGGAACAACAGAGGAGTGGCGGTGGTTTCAGAGGAGAAGAGCGGAGGCGCTGGTCTTGGAAGTATTTTTTTGTTTTTGCATATTTTGGGTCAAAGTTTGACCATGTACTGTATTTGACAAGCAAAATGTGAATGCATGTCACCAAAAATTGTATCGTTTGGTTCGTATCTGAATGTACTTTCAAATTATATTATTTTTGCAACGTATAACATATATTTTATGTGCAAAAATCATGGTCAATTATGACTCAGAATAAAAGGGAGACTAGTTAATGTGGGGTCGCTTTATTAATTGAAGGGTAAATTGATTTTGATTTTGATCCAGTCACAGCGCATCGGCCCTCTTGTCCAATCCTAAATCGCTGCCACACGCTCCTCTCCCTCTTCTTCATTGCAAAACCACCTCCTCTCCTCTCCATCATCTCCATTCCAAAACCACCATCTCGCCTCTCCCTCTTCTGATCTTCTCCATTGCAAAACCACCTCCTCTCCTCTCCGTCATCTCCATTCCAAAACCACCGTCTCGCCTCTCCCTCTTCTCTATTGCAAGACCATCGTATCTCCTCCCATCTTCCAAAGCTAGCACCGGACCACTCAGAAGGACATTTATGGAGAGGATGTAGCAGCGAATCAGGCAGATCACCGGTGGTGACCAGGCAAAGTTAGCTAGGTTGAAGGAGATCCTTACTGGGTTTGACAATGAGTGGGAGGTTTCAAGGACGGTGAGGGCCATGTGGCAATGTATGTGAAAGAGCGAGATGGCGGTGATGAGGGCGGCGATGTACATGTACTCCTCGGCGGCAGTCGCACCGCAGTCCTCCGAGTTCATCGAGTATCTCCTCTGGGAGATGGAGCAGACAGATTCGCCCGAGGCGATAGTCAGGCGGAGGTGGTGGGCATACAGGTCGAAGGTCGAGCACCCAGAGGATAACGAATCGATCGAGTATGGTGTGCCGTTCGTGAGGGTGCAGAGCCACCCGGAGCCACATGAGTATTCATTCTCCCACCGCAAGAGGAGGCCAGATGGCACGACATCGCTTCCCCGCCGTTCTCCATGGTTTCCTCGATGCTCGCCTCGTTTCAACGGCGGCGGTAGGGTTTAAGGTAAGCTTCACACTAACCTAATCTTCCACCTGCTCATGCTTACAATCAGTGTGACAGCTAATCAAAATCATGCTTACAATCAGTCTCCGAGTACTACGCCAATCACCCTAAAATAGCTCTGGACCTTTGGGTCAAAGTTGTGACACAATGTACAAATAAAGAAAAATAGATTGGTGCTTCTTTCAGAAAAGAGTACTCCCCAGAAAACTGCCAATATAAGCTACTAGTATTTGGTTAGAGGATTTGCTGCCGAGAAAGATCCGTCCACAGAGAGTGCCACACATCCCACTAGTGGTGGTGGATGCCAATGCGTGCATGCAGCATGGTTGGTGTCAGTAATTTTTACTTGGCACACCTCGCACTCTGCATAGATGCCGGTTCCATATGTACATTTGTGGAGTTCCACCAAAATGCAGCTGAATAACCCTGTTTGCACAGATAATGAAAAAGCGTGATTACATTATAGTGGCACTAGTTGATGAAACACATAAAATAAATAGAAGAAAATATTGCGATAGTATCATAGTATTCCATGCTGCAAGGGCGAGATGGGCCCCTCGACGCCTCATACGGTACGCCTCATACTGGAAATCATCCCAAGTCTCCCAGATACACCTTCTGCCAGTGATGAACATCAGTGTACATCGGTAGTACAAGGAGGCGCCTTGAGACATTCAAATCTCTATTTTTGTACAGATCAACTAAAATTAAGCACCCTAGTTTGCAGAAATGCTTAAACATTAACAATGGGACTAGTTGATGAAACATACATTAACAAAGAGAAGCACATTGTTTATCGACATTGGAAATGAAATGATAGAGAGGACACTCGCTCTATTTTAACTATATTATTACTTCATTTTATGAGTGATACTAGGGTCGAGCAGGTGGCAAACGAGGTGTACCGTGCGTCGCAAGGATGGAGGCCGGGGGTGCTTAGACTGGGATGCTGAAGCTGGCTCTTTCAGTCACCAACATGGATGATTCAATTCATGGGACCTTTTGGTGCAGTTCACCTAAAATGAAGCAATGTCCCATGAGCTAGCAGCTTCTTCTTCAATTTTTTTAAGAAAAGGGCTCCAGCCCCGGTTCCATTTCCATCAGAAAACGAAACCCACAGAGCTTCTTCTTCATTAGTTGCAATAAAATTGAGCAACATCAAGGTTGGTTGTGAAGCTCCTGGAATGTTCAACTATAATTTGGATATCATTTGTGGAGTTCAACTAAGATCAAGCGTGAAATGTATATCTCTGTTTGCACAAAAAAGGTGGAAAGGAGGGTGACTAACAAGTGATGAAACATGCATCAAATGAATAGAAGCATGTTCCTTATCTGAATGGCAATCCTACAAGGACAGTAGCAATTTCTAAAGTAGTGGCATTGCTAGATATTAGTGTGGGCATTAGGATTAACTATGACAACCGTTAAATATGACATTACTTTGGGCACGGGAGAGTAGGCGGACGAGGACAGTTGCATTTCTAACGAAAAGAACCAACTTATCTTAATGGGAAATTTAGCAGGACATGTAAAAAAGTGCCATTGATTCATATTACTAGAGGCATTACATTGAAAACAACATTGGTTCAACGTGTCCTTACTTTTAACAGTGCGACTGCTACATTTTACCAGTGGCATTACATAAGAGTGGCTCGAGGAAACAAACATCAGAACAGGATATCTAGGTTGGTCCCATTTTTGTTCGGTATAGCCACCTTATACTGTGTGAGGCTAGCAAATCTAGTGTTGGACTTACTCTGTTGACTTGTCCCCCAGTCCCCACTTTCTTTTCTTTTTCAACCAATAGATCGGGTTTATATTGAGTTTGTACTGCATTTCCCTTTATTTCCCTATTAGACCTAGAGACCAGTTGGATAGCCAGTCTCTGCTACTTTTCGCCCACATTATTTCCTCTTTCGACCAAGTCCTAGATTCAGGTAACAAATCTTCCCCCACCCCCACCCCCTTTCTTCCTTATTTGGACCAAGTAGTACTAGATTCGAGTGCATGAACTAGTTTTACCTCTTATACGTAAAAATTTAGGTGGTTTTCGAACAGCCGATCGATCCTATCTACGAGGGGGCGTGAGAAATAGTAAAAGATACAAATGCAGTGACGTCAGGAGCTCGGGAAGTAGAGCAAGGCCGGTTTCGACGGAAGTTATACCTGATGGTCGCTGGGATGCCGCTAGGTGGGCGGCGGGAGGCCGGATCTGCCCACACTACGACAACGAGGAAGAAGGGGTCGGAGGCCCTCCCTCACCAGCGGTGCTTGGGAGAGAACGGCAAGGCAGGCTGATCGGGACGCGCCAGCAGTAGGTAAGAGCCGTTACCGAGGACGACCGCATGAATGTTGCACCTTCTCACCTTCCCCGGCTGAGAGGATCCGGCTGGATCTGTGACCAACGGTGAGCAGAGAGAGAGAG
>NC_041389.1:318836213-318852704 GCF_002162155.2 Triticum dicoccoides | reverse complement strand
AGAGAGAGAGAGAGAGAGAGGCAACCGATGTCGTGTTTAGATCTGGAGAGGATGAGACAGCGTGAAGAGAGCAACACTAGCAACCAAGCGCGGAGGCTCCTGCCTATATAGTGGAGTACTAGTTTTCTTTTGTCTACCGGAGCCGGCTTGACCTCATCAATGACTATCGAGAAGTCTTCATGCACGTGGCCCGGAGGCGCAGTTGTCGTCATTTTGATCTGAAGCACCGGATTATAACATATAACACGAAAAATGCCACATCACAAGAAATCATAACCTCACTGCCCAAAGGAGACAACATGAATCCCGACGGACAAACTAGACGAGGAACAAAGATCAAATTAAAGATAAACTCGTAGAAAAGGGGTCTGTCGATAGATGTCCTAATTAACATATCCAGCTTGACCTAGATGGCAGCCAAGTAGTCTTCGTGCATGTGCCCCCAATGACTAGCCCAACTCAGTTGTCGCTGTTTAACCCTCGCAGTGATCCGAAGCACATGACACCTTATTTTGCGAGATGACAAGAAACCTTTTTTTAGATTTCTCACCAGAACTATAGCACTGTACAACACAACCTGCACGATATGTAGACGATAGCCAATCCATGCGTGTTTGCTGGAGTCTGGTCACATGCATGGACGAACTGATCTTTCGTGTCTTGCAGGGACTGTCCAGGCACCAACATAGTACAACACTTCTCTAGTACTATCGCTTGTCTCCCTCTTCTATTAAGTCACCCGACTTGCGGGGCCGGGAAGTGTGCCTATGGCCGGTTCTCAATTGCGGTCCCACATGTGTGTGCAAACGCAATATGACACGCGTTCCATTCGGAGAGCAGCATGCCAGACGGACTGACCGTCTGGGGTGTGACGCGAATGCGACGGGCGTGCTGTATACTCCGTACATGTGTACCGCCGTTTTCTAGAGGCTTTGCTCCATGGCGCAATCCATGGATACAAAATTAGTATACTGTGCTATTTAAAAGTCGAGGGCGGAGCTTTTCCTGCGCGGTAGGCGGGGCAGTTCCGTGTAGTCGGTTCGACAGAGACGCGAGAAGATGAGGGAGTAGGCTGTTGCAAACGTAGGGCTGTGTGATTTGACAACAAGTTACTGTTGGACAGGTGGGGCCCCATGATTTGACTTGCCATTATCATTTTAACAACGGCGCTACGACCGGCGTGAGTCTCCTGATTCCTGACCACCTCCACACAGGTGCCTATCCCAATGCTCCACCATGTAGTAGAGGTTGGCTCTTGCATGAGAGCCCACTTATCCACTTTTTCCTTGCCTCTCTTTCCTCCAGATATGCAAAAATGCCATGTAAAGTTCACTATTGTACTCACTTGCTCCTACAGGTGCTAAGAGGGTGCTTGGATACGTTTTAGTCCCATGACTAAAAGTAGTGGGACTAAAACTTGCTAGCCTCACCCATGCTTGGATACAAATACTAAAGAGACTAAAATCAAGTTAATGAGCATTTATTATCCTCCAAACCCTCCAATCCAGAACTCGCCCGCGTTGAAGGAGAGGAGTTAAATGAGGAGAGAGAGGACTAATCCACATTTTAGTAGGGGCACCCTGACTAAAAAAAATTAGTCTCAAGACTAGTTTTAGCCCCTCTTTAGTCAGGGGTGCTTGGAACTTTAGCCTCTTAAAGAGACTATTTTTAGTTAGACTAAAATAAGTCCCTTGGATCCAAGCACCCTCTAAGTTTGCCACATAGGCATAAAGTCTGATGTGGCAAGTTAATCAAGAAGAGAGAGACTAGTTTGGTGACCCAAGGAAGAAACGGTGATAAGCGCATGTACCTAGGTGAAAAGACAATTTTGAGTCTATAGCTAATTAAAAGAACCAAACTTAGCAACAAAAAACTAATAAGAACCTATGCATTGGGGACTTGATTGCTAAGCCATTTAATGCCCTTAGCACCTCATCTAAAGCACCATTTCATTGGAAGAGGTCACTCCTTGGCAAATGCAATAAATACTACTCCCTTTGTCCCATAATATAAGAACATTTTTGGCACTATACTAGTGTCAAAAACGTTCTTATATTATGGGACGGAGGGAGTATGAAGAAAGAGATAGAGAGAAGTAAAATAAATAAATACACTTATAGCCAACCTAATAGCTAACCTTGTTGTAGTATGAGTGACTAAGTGATGACATGCCAACATCAGATAGCCTAACGCACCGTGTTAAATCTCCAAGGGCGCGACCGCGGGAGCAACACGACGGTTGTGGTAGGCGCGACCATGATACGGGCTGCTGGCAGCCCTTGGATCTGAAATCGAACGGTCGCATGCTAAGTTGCTAAAAATTTGTAGAATAACCCTCCAGGATAGGATATTCACCCATAGGTCTAGAATCACGCCATGCAACCGTTCGATCTCAGATCCAAGGGCTCTCGGAAGCCCGTATCACGGGAGAATGGAAAGCCACTACCCTACCGTTCACACGCTGGTAGTTCGCTCCTACTCATCCCCGCACGTCCTTTAATATTACGGCGGTTCGCTCCTAGTCGTCCCGTCATTTCACATTACGGCAGTTCCACTAATCCTAACCCTCCTCCCAAATCCATGGCGTCCCAAATCTCCATGATTGGCGGTGAGTACAAGGTTAGAACCATTACCGGTGATGAGTTCGGCATCATCTACACCCGTTCTTCCGTGACGGTGAAAGGATGCCTTTCTCGCTTCAGACGCATGTTCAAAAACTCAGATGATGAGTGGGTCGCTGGGCTAGATGCTGAGTACACCACAGTCCTGGGACGAGAGAAGGATCTAAAGGAGGAATAGAGGAAGAAGTCCGCCATGATCCAGGTTTGCATGCATGACTTATGCTTGGTCTACCACATATGCCATGCCGATGTTGAATGCCAGGATTTTAAGAACTTCCTCAAGAGCGACCTAGTCAAATTCGTTACTGTAGACTTTACGAACGATGAAAGAGTCCTGGGTCGGATAGGCCTCGTTGTAGGCAACCCCTTCGACCTCCAGAAGAATCAGCTACTGCCCTCCAGTGTCCGGCCTTCAATTCTGACCCTGGCAGGAGCCATGGTTCATCCTTCGTACGGTAAACTGGAGACCTCATCACACATTTCATCGTCATGCATGGCAGCGGAATGTACTAGATATAGACCACATCCACTACGCTGCAATGGATGGCTACCTTTGTTTCAATATCTACAAGGGTTGGATAAAGAGCAAGAGCCAAGTGTGCGGTTCAAGCAAAGAAGTATCAACCAAGAGGAAGAGGGACAAGGACGAAGTCGAGGACGTGGACGAGGACTCCGAGTAAGGTGGCAGTGTCATTGCTCATGGTGGTTCTAATGCAGTGTCTACCGGATCAGTTGCAAAGTTTAATTTCAGGTGTGCTTAGTTTAATTTGAGGGGTGTGTTGTGCTGAGCCCCCAGCAGAACTATGTTATGTTTCTTCTCGTTACTTTAACTCTTCAGTACGTACATACTAGTATTTCTTACATTTAATCCTTTAGTTGGTATAGTACTACCACTCGTTTCTTCACATTATATACATACAATATATATGGCCAACATCATATAGCCAGCAGTTTAGTTGTCAAAGAATTTCAGGGTGCTTAGTTTTATCAAAGAATTCTAGGGTGCTTAGTTTTATTTGAGGGGTGGGTTGTGCTGGATACCATTATTGTGACTAGCCTTTTTAATAGTACTATATGCATAATTTGGCGACGAGCGCTCTCTATATGTACCACCTGTTTTTTTTAATTTCAAGTTTTGCTCCATGGCGCAATCCATCAATACTACTACTATACTAAAGTATACATTTTTAAAAGGCTAGAGGGCGGGGCAGTCTAGCTTGGTTGGTTTCATGAGAGGCGAGGGCCTTTGTGATTTGACGGCTCATTACTGCTGGAAGGCGGGGCCTTGTGATTTGACTGCTCGTATAAATGTGCCAACGACCTGAGGAGGAGCAAACAACCGTGCGGTATACTCAAGTTTTCCACTGGAGTAGTACTACGATGGAGGAGCACGAAACACGGCAGCCCAGTGCTGTATGGCGATAAAAATGATCTAATTTTCTAGTCATCTCATTGTTAGCATTGTTCTATTCATTCCCTGAAAAAAGCATTGTTCTAATCATGCCTCACAGAGAACATGACACGTGCGGCGAAACACCCAAAGCAAAAGATGAAACTGATATGTCTCCAACGTATCTATAATTTTTTATTGTTTCATGCTATTATATTACCCATTTTGGATGTTTATGGGCTTTATTTTACACATTTATATCATTTTGGGACTAACCTACTAACCGGAGGCCCCGCCCGTATTGCTGTTTTTTTTGCCTATTTCAGTATTTCGAAGAAAAGGAATATCAAACGGAGTCCAAACGGAATGAAACCTTCGGGAGCGTGATTTTTGGAATGAACGTGATCCAGAGGACTTGGAGTGCAAGTCAAGAAGTAGCCGAGGCGGTCATGAGAGGGTAGGGCGCGCCCCCTATCTCGTGGGCCCCTCAGGCAGCCACCGACGTACTTCTTCCTCCTATATAAGCCTACGTACCCCGAAAACATCAAGGGAGACAACGAAACACAATTTCCACTGCCGTAACCTTCTGTATCCGCGAGATCCCATCTTGGAACCTTCGCTAGCGCTCTGCCGGAGGGGGAATCGACCACGGAGGGCTCCTACATCAACACCATAGCCCCTCCGATGAGTTGTGAGTAGTTTACCACAGACCTTCGGGTCCATAGTTATTAGCTAGATGGCTTCTTCTCTCTTTTTGGATCTCAATACAATGTTCTCCCCCTCTTTTGTGGAGATCTATTCGATGTAAACTCTTTTTGCGGTGTGTATGTCGAGATCCGATGAATTGTGGGTTTATGATCAAGTTTATCTATGAGAAATATTTGAATCTCCTCTGAATTCTTTTATGTATGATTGAGTTATCTTTGCAAGTCTCTTTGAATATCAGTTTGGTTTGGCCTACTAGATTGATCTTTCTTGCCATGGGAGAAGTGGTTAGCTTTGTGTTCAATCTTGCGGTGTTCGTACCCAGTGACAGCAGGGGTTGCAAGGCACGTATTGTATTGTTGCCATCGAGGATAAAAAGATGGGGTTTATATCATATTGCATGAGTTTATCCCTCTACATCATGTCATCTTGCTTAATGCGTTACTCTGTTCTTATGAACTTAATACTCTAGATGCAGGCAGGAGTCGGTCGATGTGTGGAGTAATAGTAGTAGATGCAGGCAGGAGTCGGTCTACTTGTTGCAAACGTGATGCCTATATACATGATCATGCCTAGATAATCTCATAATTATTCTCTTTTCTATCAATTGCTCGACAGTAATTTGTTCACCCATCGTAATACTTATGCTATCTTGAGAGAAGCCTCTAGTGAAACCTATGGCCCCCGGGTCTATCCTTTATCATATTTGCTTCCAATATACTTTTATTTGCATCTTTACTTTTTGCATCTATATTATAAAATACCAAAAATATATTTATCTTATCATACTATCTCTATTAGATCTCACTTCTGCAAGTGGCCGTGAAGGGATTGACAACCCCTTTATTGCGTTGGTTGCGAGTTCTTTGTTTGTTTGTGTAGGTGCGTGGGACTTTTGAGGAGCCTCTTACTGGATTGATACCTTGGTTCTCAAAAACTAAGGAAATACTTACGCTACTATTGCTGCATCACCCTTTCCTCTTCATGGAAAACCAACGCAAGCTCAAGACGTAGCAAGAAGGATTTCTGGCACCGTTGCCGGGGAGGTCTTCGCTCAAGTCAAGACATACCAAGTACCCATCACAAACTCATCTCCCTCGGATTTACATTATTTGCCATTTGCCTCTCGTTTTCCTCTCCCCCACTTCACCCTTTCCGTTTTATTCGCCCTCTCTTTCCCAATCTCCTCCTCTCTCTTTCGCTTGCCTTTTTTCTGTTTGCTTGTGTGTTGGATTACTTGTTGCCATGGCGCAAGATAATACCAAATTGTGTGATTTCTCGAATACCAATAATAATGATTTCCTTAGTACTCCGATTGCTCCTCTTAATGATCTTGAGTCTTGTGAAATCAATATTGCTTTGCTGAATCTTGTTATGAAAGATCAATTCGCCGGCCTTCCTAGTGAAGATGCCGCAACTCATCTAAACAACTTTGTTGATTTGTGTGATATGCAAAAGAAGAAAGATACGGATAACAATATTGTTAAAATGAAGTTATTTCCGTTTTCACTTAGAGATCGTGCTAAAGTTTGGTTTTCGTCTTTGCCTAAACATAGTATTGACTCTTGGAACAAGTGCAAAGATGCTTTTATCTCTAAGTATTTTCCTCCCGCTAAGATCATCACTCTTAGGAATGATATTATGAATTTTAAGCAACTAGATCATGAGAATGTTGCCCAATCTTGGGAAAGAATGAAATTGATGCTTCGCAATTGCCCTACTCATGGTTTGAATTTATGGATGATCATACAAAAATTTTATGCCGGTTTGAACTTTGCTTCTAGAAATCACTTAGATTCGGCCGCGGGAGGCACGTTTATGGAAATCACGTTAGGAGATGCTACAAAACTTCTTGATAATATTATGGCTAATTATTCTCAATGGCACACCGAAAGATCTTCTAGTAAAAAAGTGCATGCTATAGAAGAAATCAATGTTTTGAGTGGAAAGATGGATGAACTTATGAAGTTGTTTGCTACTAAAAATACTCCTCTTGATCCCAATGATATGCCTTTGTCTACTTTGATTGAGAATAATAATGAATCTATGGATGTGAATTTTGTTGGTAGGAATAGTTTTGGAAATAATGCTTATAGAGGAAACTTTAATGCTAGACCGTTCCCTAGTAATCCCTCTAATAATTATGGAAATTCCTACAATGATTCTTATGGTAATTTTAACAAGATGCCCTCTGATTTTGAGAATAGTGTGAAATAATTTATGATCTCTCAAAAGAATTTTAATGCTTTGCTTGAAGAAAAATTGCTCAAAGTTGATGATTTGGCTAGGAACATTGATAGACTTTCGCTTGATGTTGATTCTCTTAAACTTTGATCTTCTCCTCCTAAGCATGATATCAATGAGTCTCTCAAACCAATGAGAATTTCCATTGATGAGTGCAAGGAAAGAACCGCTAGATTGCGTGCTAAGAAAGATAGCTTTATAAAGGTGTGTTCTTCTAGTTTTCATGAAAATAATGATGAAGATCTTAAAGTTATTGATGCGTCTCCTATTAGATCTTTGTTTTGCAATATGAATCTTGATAATTATGGGACTGAAGATGAGTCAACTTTACCTAGAAGGTGTCCCAAGAATTCAGAGTTTTTAAATCTTGATGCTAAATTTGGTAAAAGTGGGATTGGAGAGGTCATGACTTTAAATAGTATTGAACCCACTATCTTGGATTTCAAGGAATTTGATTATGATAATTGTTCTTTAGAAGGTTGTATTTCCTTGTTGCAATCCGTTGTTAATTCTCCTCATGCTTATAGTCAAAATAAAGCTTTTACCAAACATATCGTTGATGCCTTGATGCAATCTTATGACTAAAAACTTAATTTGGAAGTTTCTATACATAGAAAACTTATTGATGAGTGGGAACCTACTATAAAGAATAGAATTAAAGATCATGAGTGTTTTGCTTTGTCTGATTTGGGTGCTAGTGTTTCCACGATTCCGAAAACTTTATGTGATATTCTAGGTTTCCATGATCTTGATGATTGCTCTTTAAATTTGCACCTTGCGGATTCCACCATTAAAAAGCCAATGGGAAGGATCAATGATGTTCTCATTGTTGCAAATAGAAATTTGGTGCCCGTAGATTTTATCGTTTTTGATATAGATTGCAATCTTTCTTACCCTATTTTTCTTGGCAGACCTTTCTTAGAACGATTGGCGCGATTATTGATATGAAGGAAGGGAATATTAGATTCCAATTTCCATTAAAGAAAGGCATGAAGCACTTTACAAGAAAAAAAGTCAAATTACCTTATGAATCTATCATGCGAGCTACTTATGAATTTAGTGCCAAAGATGGCACTACTTAGATCTATCTTCGCTTTTATGCCTAGCTAGGGGCGTTAAACGATAGCGCTAGTTGGGAGGCAACCCAATTTTCTTTATGTTTTTTGTTTTTGTTCCTGTTTAGTAATAAATCTTGCATCTACCTTCTATTTAGATGTGTTTTTATCTTTTAATTAGTGTTTGTGCCAAGTAAAACCTATAGGATAACCTATGGTGATAGTTGATTTGATTCTGCTGAAAAACAGAAACTTTGCATGCACGAATTTAGTTTTGTTAAATCACAAAAACGTGCTTTTTCGTTGATTCGTTTTGATGCTGATCAATAGACAAATTGTCCGGGACTTCCTATTTTGGTAGGATTTTTAGAGTTCCAGAAGTTTGCGTTAGTTACAGATTGCTACAGACTGTTCTATTTTTGACAGATTCTGTTTTTATGTGTTGTTTGCTTATTTTGATGCATCTATGGCTAGTAAAATAGTTTATAAACCATAGAGAAGTTGGAATACAGTAGGTTTAACACCAAAATAAATAAAGAATGAGTTTATTACAGTACCTTATGTGGTGGTTTTTTTTTCTTTCACTAACGGAGCTTACAAGATTTCCTGTTGAGTTTTGTGTTGTGAAGTTTTCAAGTTTTGGGTAAAGCTTTTATGGACTATGGAATAAGGAGTGGCAAGAGCCTAAGCTTGGGGATGCCCATGGCATTCCAAGATATTCAAGAATAGCCAAAAGCCTAAGCTTGGGGATGCCCCTGGAAGGCATCCCCTCTTTCGTCTTCGTTCATTGGTAACTTTACTTGGAGCTATATTTTTATTCGCCACATGATATGTGTTTTGCTTGGAGCGTCGTGTATTATATTAGTCTTTGCTTTTTAGTTTAACACAATCATCCTTGTTGTACACACCTTTTGGGAGAATCCCACTTGATTAGAATTTGCTAGAATACTCTATGTGCTTCACTTATATCTTTTGAGCTTGATAGTTTTTGCTCTAGTGCTTCACTTATATCTTTTAGAGCACGGCGGTGGATTAATTTTAAAGAAATTGCTAGTCTCTCATGCTTCACTTATATCATTTTGAGAGTCTTTTAGAACAGCATGGTATTTTCTATGGTTACAAATTTGGTCCTAGAATGATGAGCATCCAAGTTGGGTATAATAAAAACTATCATAGAAAGTGAATTGGATGCTATGATCAATTTGATGCTTGATAATTGTTTTGAGATATGGAGGTAGTGATATTAAAGTCATGCTAGTTGAGGTGATTATGAAAAATACTTGTGTTGAGGTTTGTGATTCCCATAGCATGCACGTGTGGTGAACCGCTTTGTGATGAAGTTGGAGCACAATTTTATTTACTGATTGTCTTCCTTATGTGTGGCGGTCGGGGAGAAGCGATGGTATTTTCCTACCAATCTATCCCCCTAGGAGCATGCGCGTAGTAATTTTTTTTGATGACTTCTAGATTTTTGCAATAAGTATATGTGTTCTTTTGACTAATGTTGAGTCCGTGGATTATACGCACCCTCACCCTTCCACCATTGCTAGCCTCTCTTGTGCTGCGCAACTTTCGCCGGTACCATACACCCACCATTTACCTTCCTCAAAACAGCCACCATACCTACCTATTATGGCATTTCCATAACCATTCCAAGATATATTGACATGCAACTTTCCATCGTTCCGTTCATATGACACGCATTACTTTTGTCATATTGCTCTTTGCATGATCATGTAGTTGACATTATATTTGTGGCAAGGCCACCTTCATAATTTTCATACATGTCGCTCTTGATTCATTGCATATCCCGGTACACCGCTGGAGGCATTCATATAGAGTCATATCTTGTTCTAGCCTTGAGTTGTAATTCTTGAGTTGTAAATCCATAAAAGTGTGATAATCTTCATTTATTAGAGCATTGTCCTAGTGAGGAAAGGATGATGAAGACTATGATTCCCCCACAAGTCGGGATGAGACTTCGGACTTTACAAAAAAAAGGGAAAAAAAAGAAAGGCCAAAAAGAAAAAAAAGAAAGGCCAAAGAAAAAAAGAAAAAAAATAAAAAGAAAAAAAAGAAAGGCCAAAGAAAAAAAGAAAAAAAAAGAAAAAGAAAAAAATAGAATGAGAGAAAAAGAGAGAAGGGACAATGCTACTATCTCTTTTTCCACACTTGTGCTTCAAAGTAGCACCACGATCTTCATGTTAGAGAGTCTCATATGTTGTCACTTTCATATACTAGTGGGAATTTTTCATTATAGAACTTGGTTTGTATATTCCAATGATGGGCTTCCTCAAAATGCCCTAGGTCTTCGTGAGCAAGCAAGTTGGATGCACACCCACTTAGTTTCTTTTATTGAGCTTTCATATATTTATAGCTCTAGTGCATCTGTTGCATGGCAATACCTACTCACTCACATTGATATCTATTAATGGGCATCTCCATAGCCCGTTGATACGCCTAGTTGATGTGAGACTATCTTCTCTTTTTTTGTCCTCTCCACAACCACCATTCTATTCCACATATAGTGCTATGTCCATGGCTCACGCTCATGTATTGCATGAAAACTGAAAGAGTTTGAGATTATTAAAGTATGAAACAATTGCTTGGCTTGTCATCGGGGTTGTGCATAATTAAATACTTTGTGTGATGAAGATAGAGCAACAGCCAGACTATATGATTTTGTAGGGATAGCTTTCTTTGGCCATGTTATTTTGAGAAGACATGATTACTTTGATTAGTATGCTTGAAGTATCACTATTTTTATGTCAATATGAACTTTTATTTTGTATCATTTGGATTTGAACATTCATGCCCCAATAAAGAAAATTACATTGAGAATTATGCTAGGTAGCATTCCACATCAAAAATTCTGTTTTTATCATTTACCTACTCGAGGACGAGCAGGAATTAAGCTTGGGGATGCTTGATACGTCTCCAACGTATCTATAATTTTTGATTGTTTCATGCTCTTATATTACCCCTTTTGGATGTTTATGGGCTTTATTTTACACATTTATATCATTTTTGGGACTAACCTACTAACCGGAGGCCCAACCCGTATTGCTATTTTTTTTGCCTATTTCAGTATTTCGAAGAAAAGGAATATCAAACGGAGTCCAAACAGAATGAAACCTTCGGGAGCGTGATTTTTGGAACGAACGTGATCCAGAGGACTTGGAGTGCAAGTCAAGAAGCAGCCGAGGCGGCCACGAGAGGGTAGGGTGCGCCCCCCTATAGGGCACGCCCCCCTGTCTCGTGGGCCCCTCGGGCGGCCACCGACGTACTTCTTCCTCCTATATAAGCCTACGTACCCCGAAAACATCGAGGGAGCCAACGAAACACAATTTCCACCGCCGTAACCTTCTGTATCTGCGAGATCCCATCTTGGAGCCTTCGCCGGCGCTCTGCCGGAGGGGGAATCGACCACGGAGGGCTCCTACATCAACACCATAGCCCCTCCGATGAGTTGTGAGTAGTTTACCACAGACCTTCGGGTCCATAGTTATTAGCTAGATGGCTTCTTCTCTCTTTTTGGATCTCGATACAATGTTCTCCCCCTCTTTTGTGGAGATCTATTCGATGTAAACTCTTTTTGCGGTGTGTTTGTCGAGATCCGATGAATTGTGGGTTTATGATCAAGTTTATCTATGAGAAATATTTGAATGTCCTCTAAATTTTTTTATGTGTGATTGAGTTATCTTTGCAAGTCTCTTCGAATTATCAGTTTGGTTTGGCCGACTAGATTGATCTTTCTTGCCATGGGAGAGGTGCTTAGCTTTGGGTTCAATCTTGCGGTGTCCTTACCCAGTGACAATAGGGGTTGCAAGGCACATATTGTATTGTTGCCATCGAGGATAAAAAGATGGGGTTTATATCATATTGCATGAGTTTATCCCTCTACATCATGTCATCTTGCTTAATGCGTTACTCTGTTCTTATGAACTTAATACTCTAGATGCAGGCAGGAGTCGGTCGATGTGTGGAGTAATAGTAGTAGATGCCGGCAGGAGTCGGTCTACTTGTTGCGGACGTGATGCCTATATACATGATTATGCCTAGATAATCTCATAATTATTTGCTTTTCTATCAATTGCTCGACAATAATTTGTTCACCCACCGTAATACTTATGCTATCTTGAGAGAAGCCTCTAGTGAAACCTATGGCCCCGGGGTCTATCCTTTATCACATTTGCTTCCAATCTACTTTTATTTGCATCTTTACTTTTTGCATCTATATTATAAAATACCAAAAATATATTTATCTTATCATAATATCTCTATTAGATCTCACTTCCGCAAGTGGCCATGAAGGGATTGACAACCCCTTTATTGCGTTGGTTGCGAGTTCTTTGTTTGTTTGTGTAGGTGCGTGGGACTTTTGAGGAGCCTCTTACTGGATTGATACCTTGGTTCTCAAAAACTGAGGGAAATACTTACGCTACTATTGCTGCATCATCATTTCCTCTTCAAGGAAAACCAACGCAAACTCAAGACATAGCAGAAACACATGAGCAAAAGAAGAAGGAAGATTATCACCCCAAATGATCTAATTCACTGCAGAGTCGTAACTTCTTCTTCATCGCCTCCACAACCTCCATCTCCTTGCGCGTCTCCTCCGCCATCTTCTTCATTCTGTCCATGACGCGGGATTTCTCGACGCGAGCCTTCATCATCTGTTCCATGACCGCATTACATACCTCGACAGCAGCCGAGTGCTCGATGCAGAGCTTCGCCAACTCCTCCTTCTATTCCATGATGAGGGCCTGTAGCATCTTCATCAAGGAACTACTATTCTCATGCAGCTTCTTCCAGCCAGCGTTCTTCTCCTTCAACAGGTCGAGCTCGTGGCAGAGCTTCGCCTTGTCCTCCTGAAGTTGCAGGATTTCGCCGGTCGCCTTCTTATCTGAGGCAATGCTCTTCTTCAACAGCATCACCAAGTCGGCGGTCAACCCCCCTGCTTATTGAGCTCAGCGGGCATGTCGTCGAGGCTATCCTTCAGCAGCTCCACTAAGCCTTGGATTAACTCCTTCTACTTATTGAGGTGCTTATTGAGCTGATCGGGCATACCGTCAAGGGATAACGACTCCAGCGCCGCCTGCTCAGCATGTTCGCCTCCATGGCTAGGGCGCTCCTGGGAGACATCGCCTGCCTGTGAGAGATCTTTCGAGGTCTTTGCGTGGCGGCGAGCCTCTTTTTTTTCCGCAGCCTTGGTTGCTGCTCCCTTGCTACGATTAGTTCTCGACCTAGAGCTCTGCTCACCGGCCATGGCAAGGACGGACGAAGAAGAAGCACTTATGAGGAGGAAAGGTAGAGTAATTTTTGGTTAGGTAGTTCCCCTTTTATAACCTAAGTACTAGCACTAGTACTAATACCTGCATAGTGGGAACACGTTCAGGTTTGGTACGTACTAGTAGGTGTGAGCAGGCTTTCGAATGGGATGGGAACAAGGTAAAGATTAATTGATAGTTTTGGTTTCAAGGCCCGAAACGGCTCCCATGAGTTTAGTGGAACATAAATTGCAAGTAGACTGCACTGCTCAAATGCGTAAATATTATGTTACTCTCAAAAATTGGCACAAAATACGAAGGAGACCAATGGAAGTACTACTAGCAACCCATGATTTAACTACTCACATGCACGCAGTGGAGTAGTAATGTCTTTCTTCCGCCCTCACGTCCACTCAATTTACATGCATTGTATTAATTGACCATCAATGAAGTGAACGACTTTATACGCGTCAAAGTATCACATGCGGTGGATCTTGGTACAAAATTGAGTCCGCCCGTGTACCCGTGTGTGCATGCGTGGCGTGCGTTCACATCTTCGCTTCGTGCATGTACCGACAGTATGGCTCAGGGAGGACGAGTACATTCTTCTGGAACCAGCAACACGTCAATGTGATCAATCCACACAAGGAGGTCACGACAACGCCTCCACATGTGCCATGTGGCTTCATGAATTGTAAGAGAGACACTGTGTAGCATGCCATTGGAATTCTAATTTACGTGTTTTGCACATACTCGAAGTACTAGTAAGGTACACGTCCATTGCACACATCAGATTTTGCAACAAAATTATGAAGAAATGCGACAAGTTCCCATAAAAAAACATGTAAGCTCTGAGTCATATATGCCTGATGTAGACCTTCGTTTAATTCTTATAGTTCATCTCATTCAAAATCAATTAGTTTTTATAAAAAAGCTAGGGCCTCTTGGACTCGTAGGATTTCCAAAAGGCGGGAATAGGAAAAACATGGGATTATAGTGGAATGTCGTCTTGAATCCTACAGAATTCTTTCAAAGAGGTTTGAGTGGATGGGATGTTTCCTATGAAATCTAGTGCAAATGAATCATATGGAAATATTCCTATGGTTTACAATCCTACGAATCAAACAACCAAGATAGGAAAAATTCCTAATGATTAGAATCCTCCAAAATTCCTTTGAGAATCCTTTGAATCAAAGAATCCCTTAATCTATTTTATTGTAGCGACCAGACCTCAGACGGTCAAGTCTTTGTGCATCAGTGTCATCCCTGAATCAGTAATGCTGACACGCACAGTACTCGAAGGATTTATAACAGAGTAGCAATCACACACTTATTACATCGAATGTCTCAAAAGAGAACTTATTACAATAGATATGGCTTAAGTCCATCTAATAACGATAACAGCGGAAGGCTTGGAAGATAAGTGAGTCCATCAACTCCAACGACATCACTGAGTATAGAACCACGACCTAAGGCACCTTACTCGTCGTCTGAAAAGTCCGCAACATGAACGTTGCAGCCCGAAAACGGGTCAGCACATGGAATATGCTGGGCAATGTAACACATAGAGAATAATGAACAGAAGTATACTATACTACATGCATATATGGCTGGTGGAAAGCTCTATGGTTACAGTTTTGCATAAAGCCAATTTTTCCCTACTTCAAAGGAATAAATTTTATTTAACTATCATGGTGGTTGTTAAACATTGAGAAGATAGACACCCTCTCAATCCCAATTAAACATAATCATTAAACCCAACAATATTAATTAAAGTAACATGATGAGATTCACATGATAATCCAAGTACTAGATACTCAAGACGTCCATAACCGGGGACACGGCTAACCATGATTAGTTTATACACTCTGCAGAGGTTTGCGCACTTTTCCCCACAAGACTCAATCTCCTCCGTTGGAATTCTCGCACTTCATGGTGTTTGAGAAACGGATGACCGAGACATAGTCTTTCAAAAGCGTTTGCACCTTACGATCGGGTAGACAGTACCAACCTACATCCCCTACATCTGCTAGTCTACCACTGTGAGAGTTCAGACGACTTAGTCAACTATGATAGAGCCCATAGTAGCTTGTGCCTGCACACGGAAGTTTCTAGCATGAATAATCTCATGATCTCTTTGAGCCTGGGTGGCGGTCCATAAAGAAAAACATGCAATCGCTGGAATACCCAGGTGCCTCAATCCACCCAGATGTGTGTTTAAGTTGCCACCTTAACTAAACCATTAAATTACAAGCTCACAACTATCATGGATACACTCACCCAATCCACGTCTACTAGCATAACATGGCATAATAAGCAAATGTAGAAGTAACTCCCAAGGGTTTGATAATAAAACAGGTAATAGGTACTACCTCATCTACTTCCCAAAACCCACAATTTAAATCAGATCCAAATCATGTAATAGTTTGAGGATTGATCTAATGCAATAAAACTGGGTAGTAAAGAGGTATGATCAAAGTGTTACTTGCCTTGCTGATGATCCGTGAAACCTAGAGATTCGAAGTAGCAAGCGGTGCACTCCGGGTACTCTATCACAAACAAACAAGCATACAATAAGCACTCATCTAATGCACGGGTAAAACTCAAATAAAATATCTAACCAAAAAGTTCAACTTAAGAACACCGGTTTGCAGAAAGAATCAAATCAAACGAAGCAACGAAGGTCAAACGGCGAAAGAAACAAGCTTCGTTTACTAATCTGGACCTAAGTCAAATTTTACATTAGCAAAAACTTGTTTGAGTTGGTTAAACGGAAAGAAAGTTTTGAGATGAAACTCTAGGCGCTTGAATCGTCTGATTCCGATAAATGAGCAAAAAGTTATACTAGAACGAAAATCGGATCAGAAATCGCGATCAGAAATAACCGCAGAAAAATCCGAGAAAAAGAAAAACTGATGAACAGATTAACAAACGAACGTTCGTTAACTGGAAATAAACGGCGAATTCGTTCATTAAAACGAACGATCGAGTGAACACTCGCTAGATAAATAAACCGAAAAATAATAAAACCGATGTAATAAAAAATCGAAAACTAGGGTTTTCTAAAAAACGGATCGGTTTTCTTTAGAAAACCGGGGCGGCTACCTCGGCTCAGCTCCGGCGGGGTTCCGGTGCGGCGGCGGGACGGCATGGGGTGGCGGGAGGCGGCAGCGGCGGTTGCGGCTGCTGCTGCGGGTCGGGTGGCG
>NC_041389.1:318826495-318835895 GCF_002162155.2 Triticum dicoccoides | reverse complement strand
GGTGGCTTGGGGTAGGGGGCAAGGCAGCGGCGGTGCGGAGGTGGAGTCCGGGTCAGCGGCGGTGCGGCGCGGGGAAAGGCCGCGGCCGCTCGGGCCGGCCTGGCCTGGCTGGGCTTCGGCCCAGTCGGTGCGCGGGAGATTTTTTTAAAAAACAATTCCGCCAAACAGAAAATAAATCCTAGAAAAATAAATAAAAATCTAAAATGCCAAAACAAATTTTCACCATCTAAATAAAATATTTAGAATGAGATGAACATTTTCTTGGCCCTAAAATGCAATTTTGAAAAACATGCAATTTTTCCTGAATTCAAATAAAATAGCAAAAACTCCAAAATAAAAGTTATTTGATTTTTTTATTAAATCCTCAATATTTCTTTATTTTGGGAAAGTCATTTTATTCCCTCTCTCATATTTTTATAATAGAAATAATTGAAGATAAAATAAATAAAATCAAATGATCCTATTTTCAAAATTTGATAAAACTCAAATATGAAAATAACGAAATCCCCAACTCTCTCCATGGGTCCTTGAGTTGCGTAGAATTTCTGGATCAAGCCAAAAGCAAATAAGATATGATATACAATGATGATCTAGTGTATAACATTCCAGATTGAAAATTTGGGATGTTACAAACCTACCCCCCTTAAGATGAATCTCGCCCTCGAGATTCGGGTTGGCTAGAAAATAGGTGAGGGTGGTCCTTCAGCAGATCTTCCTCTCGCTCCCAGGTGGCTTCATTCTCGGTATGGTGGCTCCATTGAACTTTGCAAAACTTGATAACCTTGCTGCGGGTGACTCGGCTGGCATACTCGAGAATCTTGACTGGTCTCTCTTCATAGGTCAAATCCTTATGTAACTGAATCGCCTCCAGCGGTACTGTATCTCTCAGCGGTATATCAGCCATCTCTGCGTGGCACTTCTTCAACTGGGAAACGTGGAACACGTCGTGAACTCCTGACAATCCTTCTGGCAATTCCAACTTGTAGGCTACTTCTCCCATACGCTCCAAAACTTTGTATGGTCCCACAAACCGTGGCGCTAACTTTCCCTTAACTCCAAAGCGCTTAACTCCTCGAAGTCGAGATACACGAAGACAAACTCTATCTCCGACTTCGTACACTGTCTCCTTGCGTTTAGAATCTGCATAGCTCTTCTCCCTGGATTGGGCTACCTTGAGCCTGTGGCGAATCAATTTTACCTTCCGTTCAGACTCCTTAATCAAATCCGGTCCAAACAACTGGCGGTCTCCAACTTCATCCCACAACAGCGGGGTTCTGCACCTCCTTGCATACAAGGCTTCGTAAGGGGCCATCTTCAAATTGGATTGATAACTGTTGTTGTAAGAGAACTCTGCATATGGCAAATTGTCGTCCCAACTAGATCCATAATCTAGGGCACAAGCTCTCAACATACCCTCCAAGATCTGATTGACTCTCTCGGTCTGTCCATCTGTCTATGGATGAAAGGCTGTACTGAACTCTAGCCTAGTACCCAAAGTTTCGTGCAACTGATTCCAGAACTTTGAGGTAAACTGGGTTCCTCTATCTGATACAATGCTCCTCGGAACTCCATGCAGACATACGATCCTGGTCATGTATATCTTAGCCAACTTAGCACTGGTGTAAGTAGTCTTCACTAGGATGAAATGAGCTACCTTCGTCAAACGATCGACTACAACCCAAATCGAGTCATAGCCTGAACGAGTCCTGGGCAATCTCGTGATAAAATCCATGCCTTGCTTATCCCACTTCCATTCGGGTATTGGCAATGGTTGTAACAATCCTGCTGGCTTCTGATGCTCTGCTTTTACTCTCTGACATACATCACAAACTGCTACATACTCTGCAATATCCTTCTTCATTCCGGTCCACCAGAAAGTATCCTTCAAATGCATATACATCTTGGTATTTCCTGGGTGAATCGAATATGGTGAATCATGGGCCTCCTGCAGAATCAACTTCCTGATCTCCGGGTCATTAGGCACATAAACACGGTCTTCAAACCATAGGGTATCATGCTCATCCTCACGAAATCCTTTAGCTTTTCCTTTGTTCATCTTCTCCTTAGTAGAGGCAATCTCCTTGTCAGTCTTCTGAGCTTCTCTGATCTTGTCCATTAAAGTAGACTGAATCCCCAATGTTGCTACATAGCCTCTCGGAAGTATCTCCAAACATAGCTCACGGAGGTCCTCGGCTAACTCCTTCGGTAACTCTCCGGTCATTAGTGTGTTGACATGGCTCTTGCGGCTCAATGCATCGGCTACTACGTTAGCCTTTCCGGGATGATAATGCAATCTCATATCATAATCCTTGATGAGTTCCAACCATCTCCTTTGCCTGAGATTCAACTCCTTCTGCGTGAAAATATACTTCAAACTCTTGTGATCCATGTATACCTCACAATGGTTTCCAATGAGAAAATGTCTCCAAGTCTTTAACACATGCACTACGGCTGCTAACTCCAAATCATGTGTGGCATAATTTAACTCATGGGGTTTAAGCTGTCGTGAAGCATAAGAAACAACTCTTCCCTCCTGCATAAGCACGGCTCCAAGTCCTCGACGTGAAGCGTCGCAATACACCTTGTAATCCTTGCACTGATCTGGTAGAATCAACACTGGTGAGGTAACCAAACGTTTCTTCAACTCCTGGAAACTGGCCTCACATTCCTTAGTCCATTTGAACTTGGTATCCTTCTTCAACAACTCTGTCATGGGCTTCGCAATCTTCGAGAAATTCTCAATGAATCTTCGGTAGTGTCCTGCTAGTCCAAGAAAACTCCGGATCTCTCCAACTGTTGTTGGGGCTTCCCAATTTGTTACAGTGACAACTTTGGTGGGATCTACTGCTATTCCTTCTCCGGATATAACATGTTCGAGGAATCCAACTTCCTTCAACCAAAACTCACATTTGCTGAACTTGGCGTATAACTGATGTTCTCTGAGCTTCTCAAGTACCAAACGCAAATGCTCTTTATGCTCCTCTTCATTCCTTGAGTAGACCAAAATATCATCAATGAACACCACGACGAGCTTATCCAAAAACTCCATAAACACCTTGTTCATCATATTCATGAAATATGCAGGTGTATTAGTCAGACCAAATGACATAACGGTATACTCATACAATCCATACCTGGTGGTAAAAGCCGTCTTAGGTATATCCTGCTCTCGAATCTTCAACTGATGGCATCCTGATCACAAATCGATCTTCGAAAATACCTTAGCTCCTTGCAATTGGTCAAACAGATCATTGATCATCGACAGTGGGTACTTGTTCTTGATTGTTACTTCATTCAATCCTCGATAGTCAACAACCATCCTTAATGATCCATCCTTCTTCTCCACTAGAAGTACTCGCGATCCCCAAGGCGAAGAACTTGGGCGAATATAACCTTTATCCAATAACTCCTTAATCTGCTTCTTAATCTCCTCCAAATCTTTTGCGGGCATCCTATATGGTCTCTTAGATATTGGCCCTGTGCCTGGAAAAAGCTCAATCAAAAACTCAATGTCTCTATCTGGTGGCATGCCTGGCAACTCCTATGGAAATACGTTAGGGAAATTCTTCACCACTGGTACTTCCTCCTGTATAACTCCTGATAAGGAATTTACTTGAGTCCTTTTCGGCACATGCCGGGATACATACTTGATCCTTCTTCCTTCTGGCGTTGTTAGCAAAATTGTCTTACTAGCGCATTCAATGTTCCCTCCATACTTCGATAACCAATCCATGCCTAATATCACATCCAATCCTTGCGATTCCAATACTATTAGGTCCGAGGGAATACATAGTTACCAATCCTTAATGGTAACCAATCACACCATAAACTAGCCATATACTCTGCTCCAAGCAAGGTTACTAACATGGGTGACCTAAGGGCTTGGGTGGGCAATTTATACTTTCCACAAATCCCCTTGAGATGTATGAATGCGATGCACCAGTATCAAAAAGAACGAGTGCAGTAAATGACTTAACCAAAAACTTACCTATTACTGCATCTGGCTGAGCTTCAACCTCCTCCACGTTAACGTGGTTCACCTGTACCCTATTGAAAGGGTTCGGCTTCTTCCCCGAGCTTCCATTTCCATTTCCATTCTGGGCTTCAGGACATTCATTGGCATAATGTCCAGTCTTCTGACACTTATAGCAAGTGACTTGGCTAAGGTCTCTCTCTTGGCTAGGGTTGATGGGTTGGTATGGTTCTGGCCGTTGTTTCCTCCATTCCCGTTACCATTCTTGGGGCCATTATGATTATGCGAACTCTCTCCTCCATGCGTATGCTGAAAATGTCCTCCCGGTTTAGGGGTAAAATGTGGCTTCTGCCGAGCTCCAGAATTGTACTTCCCTTGTCCATACTTCCTCTTACGGTTTTCAATATGCTGCTGCTTCCCTTCAATCATAAGAGCATGATCTACCAACTCCTGGTAGTTGTTGAAACTTTCTACCATCAACTGCATGCTCAGCTCATCATTTAGTCCTTCCAGAAACTTCTCCTGCTCAGTTGCATCCGAAGCAACGTCATCTGGCGCATAACGTGCTAGCTTACTAAAGTCATCCACATACTGGCCAACTGTCCATCCTCCTTGGCGCAAGTTGCGAAACTCACGCTTCTTCATGGCCATAGCACCTGCTGAAACATGGGTAGTACGGAAAGCCTGCTGAAACTGATCCCATGTGATAGTGTCGATAGGATAAATGGCTATGAAATTCTCCCACCATGATGCTGCGGGTCCTTCAAGTTGATGTGCGAAAAAACACACCTTTTCCGCATCTGTGCATCCTACAGTGGTCAACTCCCTTCCTGTCTTATAGAGCTAATCATCTGCAACTATCGGCTCGGTGCTACTGGAGAACACCGGCGGATTCAGTCTAAGGAAACGGGTTAAGTGATCAACAGGTGGTGGAGGTGGTGGGTTGTTGTTGTTGTTCCCCTGATTCTGATTTTGGACTAGTAACTGCATCAACGCATTCTGCTGCTGGATCAACTGGGTGAGCTCCGGTGGGAAAGCAAATCCATTGTCACGTCTCGGAGGCATCTGAGGGTTTTAGAAAATATGAGAATATAGAATAGAATGAGGTCTAGAGAGAAAACACTACCCATATGCACATGAGACAAATGCAAACAAAATCACTTCATTCAAATAAAACAAGGGCATACAATGGTCTATCTATCGTTATGAAAGTGCTTGGACTATACTGGGTACATGGGGAAATACTACTACTTTTAGGGTGGTCAACTAGAAAAACTGCTCCGATGAAGATTCCATGATATCTGCTCCAGTTTCATCAACATAGTCATCATCGCTATCGTCTGGGTCCGAGTCGGTGTCGTCGATGATGATGTAGTTTTCTGGACAAGTGCAACCTTCGTCTTCTCCTCCAGTCGCGGGAAATCCCATGAAAACCTTCAGCTTCTTCTTCAGATCATCATTCTTCTCCACGAGTGTTGCTATTTCCTCCTCATATCCATCGCGTGTAGACTTGAGTTCTTCCTCCAGCTCCGTGATCTTGGTCATGGCCTTCTTTAGATCTATCATGCCTGCGCACATCTGGTTCTCCTGGCGTCGAATATGCTGGTTTAACTCCTGGATGAAAGCTGCAATTGATCTATCCTTCCTGGTGCTAATCATCTCCCATTGCTCATCTCGGCACCCACAAATCGGGTAAATAGTATCCTTGAGATCCTTTTGGTAAACTTCTCCAATGCGTCCCATTGTAATGTGGGCTGCCATGCTCTTTCCTAGACTCCAGGTTGGTGCATCAAAGGAAAACTCTATGGGCTCAGTGACGGGCATGAACGTACTTCCTGGAACTTGAACTTGAGTCATCCAGTGCTCCTCTTCGGGTAAAGTGGCATTGTAGGTCCCGGTGAAGCTTGGTACTCCGATGTTGAGGTATCTAGTGACTTCCTTAAGGTGGCGTCCAAAGGGTGTATCTTCATCCAGTTGCGTGAACTTGTTCCTTGCATCTGCCATCCTAAAAGAGCAGGGACGGACCCAGAAAAAATATTGAGAGGGAGCAAATATATGGACATATTTTTAAACATAGACATGTTCGTTTATTCTTCATGTGGTAACCAAAATTGATGATAAGTGAAAGAAAACTAACCATTTGCGATAAATTGACTTGCATCAATATGATAATAACTTATTCTCAAGTTGCAAAAGAGCATTGACACATTGTACTATATAACCTACAACCTGCAAGAAAAAAAAGCAATGTCAAATAAAGAGAGAGTAACAACACTGAAGAATACCAATATTAAAACAATAGTATTAGCATATTACCTTTCGTTTCATCCCACGAAGATCTTTCATGCACGAAAATGTTGGAATGTTAATTACTTCATCCAGATTGTTGTTCAATAATTGTTTTTCTACAAAGCAGATAAGGCTATGGTTCATAAAATTATCAATTATTTTGGTACGTACAACACTTTCATAAGAAAAGAAAAGCCTCTCCATTAGCTTAGCTACAACTTTAAGTGCTAAAAACAAAAACGTTAAATGAAATGTCAAGTTGACATATACCATAAATGAATATGGAGTGTGCTAGAAATTGGGAAGTAGCAAAAGATGATCTCAATCATATTGGAGTTTTTCAGTCTGGATTGACCATTGAGCGTGTGTAGAAACTGACATACTAAAATTTATGTTCAACGATAAAACTGTTTGAACTGACATAATCACCCAAGTAAGTAAATATACATAACTTGATGAGATTAACATGATTTCTAAGTTAGAAATTGCAAACAAACAGAAATTTGGAAAAGAAAAGAACCCTAGATAAAGATGCGGCTTACCTTGATATCAATTGGAATTAGGGAATTGCACAATTAAGGTCCCTGTTTGTGATGTGGTTGTGCAGCCGCTGCGGCGACGGTGTTGCTAGGCGGCGTGAGGCGCGGTGGACGGGCGCAGCAAACGGACGACTGGAGGATCCCATGAGCGGCGAAGTCGGGGAGTCCACGATTCGTTTCCGTGCCTGGCTGCATGCTTGCGTAGACCTGAAATCTGGCCACGATTGAGTAGGTAGGCAATGAGGACGTGCATAGGCTGCACCGCTGGGCTGAAGCAATTCCTATTTGTTTAATGGGTTGCTTGTTTTGATAGGTGGGCTTCCGAAATTACCCAAATAACATAGTTGAGTAGGGGCAAGCTGTTGGGCTGAGAGGGGGCAAGCTGTTGGGCTGAGAGGGGGCTCGTAGCTATAAACGTACGAACAGTATACATCGCTGGAAAAATCGAGTGGGGGCAGCTGCCCCCACGGTCTTCAACGTGGGTCCGCCCCTGTAAAAGAGTAGAAAAGATGAGGAGTCAGAAATGAGAAGAGAGAATAATGATCTAGGGCTTTAGCTTAGTGGTCGGGTCCTACAGTCAGTGTGTGCTCTGATACCATCTTGTAGCGACCAGACCTCAGACGGTCAAGTTTCTGTGCATCAGTGTCATCCCTGATCAGTAATGCTGACATGCACAGTACTCTAAGGATTTATAACAGAGTAGCAATCAGACACTTATTACATCAAATGTCTCAAAAGAGAACTTATTACAATAGATATGGCTTAAGGCCATCTAATAACGATAACAGCGGAAGGCTTGGAAGATAAGTGAGTCCATCAACTCCAACGGCATCACTGAGTATAGAACCACGACCTAAGGCACCTTACTCGTCCTTTGAAAAGTCTGCAACATGAACGTTGCAGCCCGAAAACGGGCCAGCACATGGAATATGCTGGGCAATGTAGCACATAGAGAATAATGAACAGAAGTATACTATACTACATGCATATATGGCTGGTGGAAAGCTCTATGGTTATAGTTTTGCATAAAGCCAATTTTTCCCTACTACAAAGGAATAAATTTTATTTAACTATCATGGTGGTTGTTAAACATTAAGAAGATAGACATTCTCTCAATCCCAATTAAACATCATCATTAAACCCAACAATATTAATTAAAGTAACATGATGAGATTCACATGATAATCCAAGTACTAGATACTCAAGACGTCCATAACCGGGGACACGGCTAACCATGATTAGTTTATACACTCTGCAGAGGTTTGCGCACTTTTCCCCACAAGACTCGATCTCCTCCGTTGGAATTCTCGCACTTCATGGTGTTTGAGAAATGGATGACCGAGACATAGTCTTTCAGAAGCGTTTGCACCTTACGATCGGGTAGACAATACCAACCTACATCCCCATACATCTGCTAGTCTATCACTGTAAGAGTTCACACGACTTAGTCAACTATGCTAGAGCCCATAGTAGCTTGTGGCTGCACACGGAAGTTTCTAGCATGAATAATCTCATGATCCCTTTGAGCCTGGGTGGCGGTCCATAAAGAAAAACAGGCAATCGCTGGAATACCCAGGTGCCTCAATCCACCCAGATGTGTGTTTAAGTTGCCACCTTAAATAAACCATTAAATTACAATCTCACAACTCTCATGGATACACTCACCCAATCCATGTCTACTAGCATAGCATGGCATAATAAGCAAACGTAGAAGTAACTCCCAAGGGTTTGATAATAAAACAGGTAATAGGTACTACCTCATCTACTTCCCAAAACCCACAATTTAAATCAGATCCTAATCATGCAATTGTTTAAGGGTTGATCTAATGCAATAAAACTGGGTAGTAAAGAGGTATGATCAAAGTGTTACTTGCCTTGCTGATGATCCATGAAACCTAGAGATTCAAAGTAGCAAGCGGCGCACTCCGGGTACTCTATCGCAAAAAAACAAGCATACAATAAGCAATCATCTAATGCACGGGTAAAAGTCAAATAAAAGACCTAACCAGAAAGTTCAATTTAAGAACTCCGGTTTGCAGAAAGAATCAAATCAAACGAAGCAATGAAGGTCAAACAGGGAAAGAAACAAGCTTCATTTACTAATCTGGACCTAAGTCAAATTTTACAGTAGCAAAAACTTGTTTGAGTTGGTTAAACAGAAAGAGGGTTTCGAGACAAAACTCTAGGCGCTTGAATCGCCTGATTCCGATAAACGAGCGAAATGTTATACTAGAACAAAAATCGGATCAGAAATCATGATGAGAAATAACCGCGGAAAAATCCAAGAAAAAGAAAAACTGGCGAACAGATTAACGAAAGTTCGTTAACTGGAACTAAACGGCGAATTCGTTCGTTAAAACGAAGGATCGAGTGAATGCTCGCTAGATAAATAAATCGAAAAAAATAAAACCGATCTAATAAAAAAAAATGAAAACTAGGGTTTTCTAAAAAAACTGAATCGGTTTTCTTTAGAAAACCGGGGCGGCTGGGCGGCTACCCTGCTCGGCTCCGGCGGGGCTCCGATGCGGCGGCGGGACGGCGGGGCTGCGGTGCTAGGCGGCAACGGCGGCTGCCGCTGCGGCTGCTGCTGCCGCTGCTG
>NC_041389.1:318824986-318826093 GCF_002162155.2 Triticum dicoccoides | reverse complement strand
GTGGCTGGGTGGGGAGGGGCGGCGGCGGCGGTATTTAAAGAGGGGGGGGGCTTGGGCGAGGGGGCAAGGCGGCGGCGGCACGGAGGTGGATCCGGGTCGTCGGCGTCGCGGCGCGGGGAAAGGCGGCGGCGGCTCGGGCCGGCCTGGCCTGGCTGGGCTTCGGCCCAGTTGGCGCGCGGGAGATTTTTTTTTTAAAACAACTCTGCCGAACAGAAAATAAATCCTAGAAAAATAAATAAAAATCTAAAAATGCCAAAATAAATTTTCACCGTCTAAATAAAATATTTAGAACGAGATGAATATTTTCTTGGACCTAAAATGCAGTTTTGAAAAACGTGCAATTTTTTCCTAAATTCCAATAAAATAGCAAAAACTCCAAAATAAAACTTATTTGATTTTTTATTAAATGCTCAATATTTCTTTATTTTGGGAAAGTCATTTTATTCCCTCTCTCATATTTTTATAATAGAAATAATTGAAGATAAAATAAATAAAATCAAATGATCCTATTTTCAAAATTTGAGAAAACTCAAATATGAAAATAACGAAATCCCCAACTCTCTCCATGGGTCCTTGAGTTGCGTAGAATTTCTGGATCAAGCCAAAAGCAAATAAGATATGATATGCAATGATGATCTAGTGTATAACATTCCAAATTGAAAATTTGGGATGTTACATTTTTGATACATGGAATTGTGCGTTGTAAAGCATAAAGTAAAAACAAATAATGGCAATTCAACTAGAAAAAAAAGTTTGGGCAGCTATGATTCGGAAAATTCTAAAACAAAGGAGAACCACTGTTGTTTTGAGGTTTGTGCATTATGCTTAAGTTCAACCATGGAGTCTGCTAGATTGTACATGTGGCAAAATCCGGTGGGGGGCTAGAAGATGGTGCGAGGGGCCGAGTGGAGGGAGACTATGAAGGAGTGCACAAGTGCGAGATCAATATTTAGAGAGAGGGGGCGAGAATGTGCGCTGTTGCGCGTAGTGGCGGAGCCATCAAAAATAAATGAGCTACAGAGCCAAGCAATTCTAATGTTTACGAGGAGGGTCAATTCATGAACTTAAACCATTTTTAGCAGCAATTGTCTAGTGATCACATTCATA
>NC_041389.1:318800487-318824644 GCF_002162155.2 Triticum dicoccoides | reverse complement strand
TAAGAGATGAAGCGGAAGGCATGGATGATGAGAGGGGGACATCGGATATATAATTAATGTGGGTGTATTAGCTATATATGTTAATCCTATAAAGAGAGGTATAGAATGATCGATGTGGACGTGGGAAAGAGGGTGAGACCTCACTGGATATATCGATTGATCGGTTTGTGTGGAAAATTATGAAAGACCTAGCTATATACACACATACATAGAGGAACATCGATCGTTGCGCATGCACGCGTGAGAGATAAAGAATGCCTGATATGATGGAGAGGGGGATGTGTGTGGGTGTGTGCCTTCATGGGAGACTGATACGTCTCCAACGTATCTATAATTTTTGATTGTTCCATGCTATTCTATTACCCCTTTTGGATGTTTATGGGCTTTATTTTACACATTTATATCATTTTTGGGACTAACCTACTAACCGGAGGCCCAACCCGTATTGCTAATTTTTTGCCTATTTCAGTATTTCGAAGAAAAGGAATATCAATAGGAGTCCAAACGGAATGAAACCTTCGGGAGCGTGATTTTTGGAACGAACGTGATCCAGAGGACTTGGAGTGCAAGCCAAGAAGCAGCCGAGGCAGCCACGAGGGTGGGGGGCGCACCCACCCCTACAGGGCGCGCCCCCTGTCTCGTGGGCCCCTCGGGCGGCCACCGACATACTTCTTCCTCCTATATATACCCACGTACCCCGAAGACATCCAGGGAGCCAACGAGAAACAATTTCCACCGCCGTAACCTTCTATATCCGCGATATCCCATCTTGGAGCCTTCGCCGGTGCTCCGCCAGAGGGGGAATTGACCACAAAGGGCTTCTACATCAACACCATATCCCCTCCGATGAGTTGTTAGTAGTTTACCACAGACCTTTGGGTCCATAGTTATTAGCTGATGGCTTCTTCTCTCTTTTTGGATCTCAATACCATGTTCTCCCCCTCTCTTGTGGAGATCTATTCGATGTAACTCTTTTTGTGGTGTGTTTGTCGAGATCCGATGAATTGTGGGTTTATGATCAAGTTTATCTATGAGAACTATTTGAATCTCCTCTGAATTCTTTTATGTATGATTGAGTTATCTTTGCAAGTCTCTTCGAATTATCAGTTTGGTTTGGCCTACTAGATTGATCTTTCTTGCCATGGGAGAAGTGCTTAGCTTTGGGTTCAATCTTGCGGTGTCCTTACCCAGTGACAATAGGGGTTGCAAGGCACGTATTGTATTGTTGCCATCGAGGATAAAAAGGTGGGGTTTATATCATATTGCTTGAGTTTATCCCTCTACATCATGTCATCTTTCTTAATGCGTTACTCTGTTCTTATGAACTTAATACTCTAGATGCATGCTGGATAGCGGTCGATGTGTGGAGTAATAGTAGTAGATGTAGGCAGGAGTCGGTCTACTTGTTGCGGGCGTGATGCCTATATACATGATCATGCCTAGATAATCTCATAATTATTCGCTTTTCTATCAATTGCTCGACAGTAATTTTATCACCCACCATAATACTTATGCTTTCTTGAGAGAAGCCACTAGTGAAACCTATGGCCCCCGGGTCTATCTTTTATCATATAAACTTTCAATCTACTTTTATTTGCATCTTTACTTTTCCAATCTATATCATAAAATACCAAAAATATATTTATCTTATCATACTATCTCTATCAGATCTCACTTTCGCAAGTGGCCGTGTAGGGATTGACAACCCCTTTATTGCGCTGGTTGCGAGTTCTTTGTTTGTTTGTGTAGGTGCGTGGGACTTCTGAGGAGCCTCCTACTGGATTGATCCCTTGGTTCTCAAAAACTGAGGGAAATACTTACGCTGCTATTGCTGCATCACCCTTTCCTCTTCAAGGAAAACCAACGCAAGCTCAAGACGTAGCCGAGACCGACCTGAAGAAAAAGATTGCATGTGTGCGATGGATAATGCCAACTAGTAATGGGTGTGCATGCATGCACAAGAGAAAGTTAGTGGTACAATTATAAAGAGAAGATGACTGTGTGGGTGTAAAAGACTAGGTGAGGTCATAATCAATGTAAAGTTGAATTCAAATATTTAAATAAGAGATCCTAGTGTTTGAAACCCATGCATGCATGAATATAACGGAGATCTGTGCGGTGTGGTTTGGAAATGAGCATGTTGTAATGTATACACATTGAACAAGGTCAGACTGATTTGAATTTGAGATACCGGTGGCAGACATCGTTTGGCCACGTCGCATCCGTGCATGGACACACTATTCTAATTGAAGATGATGGGTGGCTTTTGCATCACATATCTATATCTTTACCCCTATATATATAATATTATATTTTACATTTTTTATATTGTGTGCGGGTAACTTTAACTTTGAAAGATGGTCATTCGATGAGGCGAACCGATGGTCCAAAGATGGAAAATTTGAACACTACTGGCCGTTGGATATGATCTAGATTCCACCAGATTTCGCCACATGTATAATCTAGAAGACTCCATGGTTGAACTTAAGCATAATGCACAAACATCAAAACACAAGCACTTCTTCTTTGTTCTAGAATCTTCCGTATCAGAATTGCCCAAATGTTTTTCTACATGATTTGCCATTATTTGTTTTTACTTTATGTCTTACAACGCACAATTCCATGAATCTTAAAATAGATTAGTTTTCTTATAAAAACTAGATGATTTTGAATGAAATGAACTATAAGAATTAAACGAACATCTACATCATGCATATATGACTAAAACTTACATGCTATAATGTGGTATTTATTCATAATTTGGTTGCCAAATCTCATGCGTGCAATGCACGTGTACCTTACTCTAGTCTAAATGGTGTTTGTGTGTGTGTGTTGTGCGTGTTGAGGTGCAAATTGTCTTTTTTTGGGTACACGTTAAGCTTGTTGTCCCGAAATTTCAAGCCGGCCTTGTTATGCTGAAGTTTCAAGCTAGCATCTCTGTCTATCGTGCTGCGAAACTCCCGCCTCTTCAACCCGCGCCTTGTTAGCCCGAAATATTTAAGATATATCTTTGTCTCGTTGTGCTCCGACAACTCCCTCCATCTCAACCCGCGCCTTGCTATTCCGAAATTACAACGCGCGCGAAAACTCCCACCTCCTGTGAAATCCCGACACGCGAAATGCCCGTGGTACCCCTGAACCGAAAGAACCGCCTCAAATCGGTGGGGGTATTTTCGTAACTTACCGCACATTTTGGACAAGCGCGTCCCTAAGCCATGGTTCCCCACTCCCATCCCATCCGCCCACCCATTCATACACCGAGGCCGCGAAAACCCGCGATGAAGCCCCACACCCTCCTCCATCCGCCACCCAGCCGGAGCCTCTTCCCTGACAATGTCGTCCATGGCAACACCTCGACGTCCCTCATCCACCTTACTGGATGAGGATCTGTCGTCGATCTCATCGTCCTGCCACTTCAACCACCCCGTCCTCCACCTCCAAGGAGTTGCCCCAATGTTCCCCTCGTCTTTCGCGCCACCTCCATTCCCACACCACCGTCTTCACCTGCACCCCTAGAAGAGCATCATCATCACTCTTTCCTCGGATGAAGCTGCGGCCTAATCGGCGCCACCAAAGAGGTTGTACACTAATCACCACATTTTCTTCTTGATTCAATCTCACGGTGCTGCCGGTGCTCGGTCCCGAGCCGACACGACGCGGCTCCATCCACGACAGCGCCGTCGGCCACTTCCTCCACGGCGTCGCTCCCTCGGCGGTGACATCCACATCAGTAGGAGCTGCTGCTGCTTTAGCTCTCACTCGTGCTGCTACTCTACTCTTGCTCTCGGTCCCCTACCTGGTCTGCTCTTGCTATTGCTCTTGCTCGCGCTGCTGCTCTCGCTCTTGCTCTTGCTTGTGATGCTGCTCCGATTTAGCTACACTTCAGTCGACTGAATTGACTTTTGGGTCAGTCGATTTTCAGGGGGTGGGGGGGCTCGCCGGGGTGAAGGAAGAACCAGCCACAGCGGGGAGGAGGGCTCGCCAGAGAGGTACCCCACTATCTATCTTAGGGTTCACGGGGGCGGTGGTCACCGGCGGTGGCGTGGGGATTGCCGGAGAAAAAGCTCGGCACGGGGGGCCTAGAGGGATGGCTGGGGCGACGGCGGACCGGTGGTGGGGAGTGTTTTCGGGGCGAGCGGGGCGGCGCACCGCCGGCCGCGGGCGGCGGGGGGCTACTGTTTGGCCGGTGGTGGCTGGCGGCTCAGGGGGGTGGAGGTTGAAGATGAATTGCAGACCCCTGATTTCGTATCCAACGGCTGCAAAATCGACTGACCAGAGATGAAAAAGTCAGTCGACTGACGTGTAGCCTCACCTTGCTAGTGCGTTCAGTTTCGACAGTAAAATTCAGTTTCGACAGCAAAATTCAGTTTCGACAGTTAAATTCATTTCGACAGTTAAATTCAGTTTTGACAGTTAAGTTCAGAGATGAGCGGCTGATGTATTTTACATCTAGCACTTTGTGGTTATGTATTTTACGTCATGTATTGGAGATGCTATTAGAATTCCACTTAGGTTAACGTTGTCTGTCTTGTCCTGCTTCAGCCTCGACGTCGTACAACTCACCGGAGCTGCTCCAACGAGGAAACCCTCCATCACAGCGGAGAAGTACCTCATGCTCCATCTCCAGACGCCTAAGATCTTCTTCCCCTCCTCCGACAGCCAAGTCAGCCGGAGCATCCTCACCGGCCAACCCAATCACGCTGAGATCGACATGCTTCACCAAAGAGGTTGTACACTTGTTGCATCTCTTTTTTACTCTACATGTTATATATATTGTCCACTAAGCAAACATAGTAACGTGAAATACGATTATTTTATCCTACTATATGACAAGCAGTGAGGTACCAAGCAACTTAGCTATGCGTGATGGACTCTCTTGAATGCCATCATTATTTATCTCTTTGCGTTTGAGCTGTGCATTTGTCGATGGGCCTGGGAGTTGAGCTTGTATGGCAGTGGCCTGGGTCCAAAGTAATAGAAGTAGCACAAAAACATTTTTTAGTGTAGGATTCTCCTTGCTCAAGCCTGCCTACTAGAATCGCCAGTGCTTGAAAGGAAAAGTGAATGAAAAACATAGGAATTGGAAAGTTTCCTATGGTACTAGTTTTCATGAATTTGGTGCAAAGGAATGGAGCAGAGGAAAACTGTAGGATTTGTTCCTTTAGTGTCTCCTTGAAAGAGAAACTGTAGGAATTCTAATTTCCACTTGTCCTCCTTTTCATATTCCTATACATCAAGCACAAGACTAAGAGATAGTAGCATAATAGCATTATAACCGTACATTTTCTTGTGGTTTGACTTAATCTCACCATGCTTTTTTGCATCCCGTGATCTTCCAATTCTTGTGAATCAAACACCCAGATTGGCAGAAATCCTGTGTTTTTAAATTCTCTGCTTTGCATGTGCATTCCTATCCTATTCCTGTCTTTTTCCTATCACTACATTGTTAGAATCCTCAAATTCAAACAAGCCCTTACTCAATTACTTCTGTTACAGATATGTGTCAAAGAAAACCTTGTGTGGTTCGTCCTGCTCCTGCGGCGCTGTGTTCCACCCCAGCTCAGCTGCTCCAACGATGAAAGGGTTCACCACAGCAGGCATCCGCTCTCTAGACTGTCTTTCGCCGCCTCAGATCTTCTTCCCCGCCGCCGGCAGCCACGACAACTGCATTACCATCATCAACTGAGCAGATGACCTTGAGGACTACACGGGTCCGCAAGAGAGGTCGGACTCTTCCGTGTCTGCTTACGTTATGCATCGCTTAATATGATGACATGCTACATTATCGTTGTGTTCACCTATTAGACTCCGAGTCAGGTCCAAACTAATGCTGAAACTTGAGTTTTTAAATGGTTGTGGGGTACATATTGGGGTAGCAATCAGTACTATCTGTCTACTATATGGTTAATCTCGGGTGTCTACTATGAGTTTCATGTTGGGTGCAAACAAACATTAAACGAGCCATTATCTATATTTTTTTAACTAAAGCTATTATCTGCCTGCTATTATTGGTTTTGGGTCTATCCATAGTTTGCTACCATCACTCTGGATTTGTGCATGCACTCCTTACATAATATCACTATGTTTTATTCCTATGCATGACATTGTACACAATGGAACTGATCATGTAGAGCAAAAGAGACGAGCCTTGAGTGGCAATAAAATTTCATGCAGATGTCGCTCCATGGTGGGCGCAAAGGCAGCCCCCCTCCATCCATTTTGGATTGTAATCAAGAGGAAGATAATTGTTCTGAGGGGGATTCAGAAGGAGAAGACCACTCCTATTTACCCCATGAGGTCTTCGCTCTAACTTGGCATGCTAATGTTGGTAATATCATGCATATGGTGCCTTGCATTGCTTATTGTATACATTAAAGACGTCATCTGCTTAGTTTAGACATGCTTTGTGTCAATGCCATCTGTTTAGTTTCTTTATCGTATATGTGAATCATGCAATGCCATCTTGTTTAGCCAGGCATCATATATTAGAATTTTGCAATGCCACCCTGGTTAGCCAGTCATCTTATATGTGAATTATATTATGCCATCATTTTTTATTACGTGTTAAATTTGTCAACAATTTTAGTACATTCAATTACTCTTCCTGTGCATCAGCCATTCGGCACGGTCATGGAAATAAATCTGGAGTGGAAACAAGGTCTTCAGAGCAGACAATGCTATCTGACGAAGCGCATGTCTTGCTGGTTACCGATAGCTCCTCAGAGGAGGATTCAGAGACAGATGACCAGTCATATTTCCCCTCGAGGTGCATGCTCTAACTTGGCAGGGTTATGTTGCTCATATCGTGCGTATGGTATCTTGCATTGCTATGTTATTTGCTTAGTTTATACATGCTCTGTGTGAATGCCACCTGTTTAGTGTCTAATTACCATATATGTGAATTATGCAATGCCATCTTGTTGCAAGACATTATATATGTGAATTATGCAATGTTATCTTGTTGCAAGGCATTATATATGTGAATTATGCGATGCCATGCTGTTTAGGCAAGCGTCATATATGTGAATTATATCATGCCGTCCTTTTTATTGTATTTCTCATTGCTTTTGTCGACAATGTTTGTATATTCAACTGCTCTTTCTGTGCATCAGCCATTTGAATTGGTGATGGAGAAATCTGGAGTGAAAACAAGGTCTTCAGAGCAGACAATGCTACCTGCTGAAGCAGATATCTTGCTGGTTACAGATAGCTCTTCATAGGAGGATTCAGAGGCAGATGACCAGTCCTATTATCCCCCTGAGGTGTATGCTCAAACTTGGCAGGGTTATATTACTCATATCATGCATATGTTGTATTGCAATCCTTAGTTTTTACATCATATACACAATATTGAATGCCATCTCCTTAGGTGACACATCATATATGCGATTGCCTTCTGCTCACTTCCTTAGTATATAAATCATATATTTGAATTATGTCATACCATGATGTTTACATAGACAGCATGTATCTAAATTATGGCATGCCAACCCATTTTCTAAAGACATAATATAGTTATATCACCCCATCCTATTTACATAGTCATCATATTTTAAATTATGTCATCTATCCATGAATTATATCATGCCACCATGTTTCTATCGATGGCATGTTTGTGATTTATGGCATGCCAACCACTTTAATAGACACATCGTATAGTTATATCATGTCATCCTGTTTACATAGTCATCATATTTTGAAGTATGTCATTCTATCCTGTTTAGTTAGCCATCATACATGTGAAATTGTGTCATGCTATCCTGTTTAATTAGCCATCATATATGTGAAATTGTGTCCTGCTATTCTGTTTGGTTAGACAACATAAATGTGAATTATTTCATGCCCTATTTTCTTCCCTACTATCCATTGCACCTGTCTATCTTACAATGTCTGTACATTCAATTACTTTTCTTGTTTATCAGCCATTTCAATTGGAGGGGGTAATGGCAGTATCTGTGGGAGTAAAAACACGGTCTTCAGAAAAGATCGTGCTACCTGTCAATGCAGATAGAACCACGGTTGTACTTGCCCAAGAACCAGCCCCACCACACATAACCCAGACTCATGCAGATTGTACCCCTACCCAGTTGGACAGAGAACCAGCTACACCCCTTCTAACCCTAACCCCAACAGATAGTAACCCAGTTCCCGTTGACACAACACCGTCTCCTCCATAGAGCACCCAAACATGAGCAGTTAGTAAGGCAACTGCAGTGCCCAAAGCACGAGGACCACCACTCCGAACCCCAAGTAAACGCTTAAAGCAGAAAAATAATTGTTCTCAGGTCAAGTTCCGTAGCTATGGTTCATACTACTTTGCTCTTGCATCACTGTATTTACTCATACCAACTAATTTCAAATTTGAAGGATGCAACTGAAACTCCAATGGCGCAACATGTATGTTTTAAACTTGTTTCTTTAACATGTTTGCTGTTGTAACTTTCTCTATGTTGATTTCAGTTTCAATTGAACAAACAGTTATGTTCTCATGCCATGCACATTACAAGTGTTGTTATTGCTGTGTAGTTTCCCACACTTATATTCTGTCTATGCTGCTTTGTCTTAAATAGATATGATTCGAACTGTATCTATCTTGATTTGGCAACATAAACTAGAATGATATAGACCATACAGTGACCATACTACATAGATATATGTTTGTTTCATGCTGTTATCCTGTCCACCTTACTACTGAAGTGGTTTACCAAAATGAGTTTCATATACTACATTGTAAACCTGTGCTGTGTTTGTTTGTTTCTCTTTTAGAATGCGGATAAAATATTGGATAAGAGTACCCCGTTATGCAATGGTAAAGGAATTAATGCAGATAAGCTTCAAGATAGTGAGACATCCCTGTTGGTCTCCAAGAAAGCTGATAAAAACTATAATGAAGACACTAAGACAACCCCAAAGTCCTATCTTGATGTAGTGTTCGAGTTACTGGCTACTACTACTGGCACCAGCTCTTCGAACTTGTTGCCTTAATCAGTTCGGCTTCTTGAGTCGCAACTTCAAGTTGAAAGACATTGATCAGATGTTATGCGACAGGAAGCCGAAGGACTGAGGAAGTCCCTGCAGAATTCAGATGCATACTTTCTGGTGCAACAACAAGTGCTGGAGGACTTAAGTGCCAAACAAGAGAAAGTTAATAAGCTTGCTAAGCATCTTGCCAGCATTATGGGTACCTAGGATATTGTTTCTTGAGCTCTTCTGAAGTGGTTTCAGTTCTGGACTTGTTTTGCTGCGGCGTTTATATGCTGCTGTGTTCCCTATATTTGCATTGGTGGCGAACTTTGATGCCCAGTGGATGTAATATGTGTAATAGCCGTGATAGCCTAGTGTAAGTTGCTTGCCTATTTATTTCCTTATTGTCTTGTTTATTTCTTTGCTTGTAGTCACTGCGGTTCCTTTTCCACGGTTTGCTAGTAGCTGCAATAACCTATTTTTTAAAACTAGGCCACAATAACCATGGGCTACATATTTACTGTAGTTACCATTTCCTCCTACGGGCCGTAGAAACAATGGGCCTTCTATGGGTCATAGAAACAATGTGCCTTATACGGGTCGTAGACACAATGGGCCTTCTACGGGCCGTATCATCGATGGGCCTTCTATGTGCCGTATGATCGGTTGGCCAAACATGGGCCAATAACAGACCGCATTATGGCCGTAAACGGGCTAGAGTTGGAATCGTCTGTTCATGGGCCGACCATAACGGGCCATCGTTAATCTGCCGTATTTGATGAGGCTATGAAAACGACCCAACGTATTAACGGGCCACAAACGGGCCGACTGTAACCTCGGGCTGAATTTAGCCCTCAAGCAGAAAATGAAAGTAATGGGCCGTAAGTAAACGGATGTTGGAAATGAGCCCAAGAATAAATGGGCTCTGAGAAGGCCGAAAGATAACATGGGCTGGAAATGGCCCGACGGAATAACAGGCCGTTAATGGGTATAAAGTGATACACTGTTCATTACGGGCCAGTTTCACCACGGGCCGTTAATGGGTATAAAGTGATTCACTATTCATTACGGTCCAGTTTCACCGTGGGCCATTAATGGGTATAAAGTGATACACTATTCATTACAGGCTAGTTTCACCACGGGCCGTTAATGGGCCAAGAGTTACAAAGGGCCTCATATGGGCCGAAAGACATCATGGGCCATACATGGGCCAGAAGTGAAAACAGGCTGAAATCATATTGGATGGCCTAGATGACGCTACTAGGCCTAATTCAGATAGGGCGAAACGGGCATTGGGTTAGCGGGCTGTAAATGTGCTATATGCGAACATGCCGTTAATAGGCTTTCCATGGGCCGGCCTGCCACCTTTTTACCAAGTCAAACGGGTCGGCCTTTTCACAGGAATGGGCCTCTGTTGGGCCGTGTTACGTGTCAACGTATCATAGGCGCCTTATGTCCAATGAGTGGAGGACATCTGTCCCAATGATGAGCCGACACGTGTTTCCTCCAGCCAATGATGATTTTACACGTGGAAAATCCCCACAACTTGGGGTTATTAACATGTTATTGGATCCAAAACCCGACCCGATAGCTTAACGATGTTTCGTTACGACAGATGCCACATGTCGGTCACCCTTGACGAAAGCACTTCTGTGACGCGCGATTTATCGTCATGGAAGTGGACACTTCCGTGATAATAATTTTGGTAATGTCATGGAACACTTCTACGATAGTACAGGTATGACTATCTTGATTCTGTCATAAAATCGTCATGGATGTACATGCATGACAGAAAACTTGACCTACTACGACAAAGACGTATCATCACGGAAGTGTATTTTTTTGTAGTGCATATTGAGAAGTCCCATCCAGACACGGAGAATAATCTTCAGCTTGATCTTGTACGGCCCATCCAACCCAGCCTATACTCCTTGGTCGGACACCTAAGGACCCCCAAATCCAGGACTCCCTCACTAGCCCCCAAACTTGCCTTAAATGATGATGTTGTGTGCGGATGTAAGTCTTCGGCTTTACATGGCGGGTTCCTCTATTGGGGAACGTAGTAATTTCAAAAAAAATCCCATGCACACGCAAGATCATGGTGATGCATAGCAACGAGAGGGGAGAGTGTCATCCACGTACCCTCGTAGACCGTAAGCGGAAGCGTTATGACAACACGGTTGATGTAGTCGTACGTCTTCATGATCGACCGATCCTAGTACCGAACGTACGACACCTCCGTGATATGCACACGTTCAGCTCGGTGACGTCCCACCAACTCACGATCCAGTAGAGATTCGAGGGAAAGTTCTGTCAGCATGATGGCGTGATGACGGTGTTGATGAGGCTACCGATGCAGGGCTTCGCCTAAGCACCGCTACGATATAACCGAGGTGGATTATGGTGGAGGGGGGCACCGCACATGGCTAAAGATCAATGATCAACTTGTGTGTCTTGGGGTGCCCCCTGCCCCCGTATATAAAGGAGCAAGGGGGAGGCCGGCCTGGCCTTGGGGCGCACCAAGGAGAGGGGGAGTCCTCCTCCTAGTGGGAGTAGGACTCCCCTTTCCTAGTCCAACTGGGAAGGAGGAAGGGGGAAGGAAGGAGAGGGAGAGAGCGAGGAAAGATGGGGTGCCGCCCTCCCTCCTTGTCCAATTTGGACTCCCAAGGGGGGGGGCAGCCAGCCCTAGGGCCTCTCCTCTCTCTCCCACAAGGCCCATGTTGGCCCATTAGATCCCCCGGGGGTTCCGATAACCCCTCGGCACTCTGATAAATCTCCGATGACCCCCGGAACTCATCTGGTGTCTGAATATAGTCGTCCAATATATCAATCTTTATGTCTCGACCATTTCTAGACTCCTCGTCATATCCGTGATCATATCCGGGACTCCGAACTACCTTCGGTACATCAAAACACATAAACTCATAATACCGATCGTCACCAAACGTTAAGCGTGCGGACCCTACAGGCTCGAGAACTATGTAGACATGACCGAGACACGTCTCTGGTCAATAACCAATAGCGGAACCTGGATGCTCATATTAGCTCCTACATATTCTACGAAGTTCTTTATCGGTCAAACCGCATAACAACATACTTTGTTCCCTTTGTCATCGGTATGTTACTTGCCCGAGATTCGATCGTCGGTATCTCAATACTTAGTTCAATCTCGTTACAGGCAAGTCTCTTTACTCGTTCCGTAATGCATCATCCCGCAACTAACTCATTAGTCACATTGCTTGCAAGGCTTATAGTGATGTGCATTATCGAGATGGCCCAGAGATACCTCTCCGACAATCGGAGTGACAAATCCTAATCTTGATCTATGCCAACTCAACAAGCACCATAGGAGACACCTGTAGAGCACCTTTATAATCACCCAATTATGTTGTGACGTTTGGTAGCACACAAAGTGTTCCTCCGGTATTTGGGAGTTGCATAATGTAGCGACCAGACCTCAAACAGTCTAGTCTCTGTGCATCAGTGTCATCACTGGATCGGTAATACTTACACGCACAGTACTTGAGGATTTATAATAGAGTAGCAATTACACTTATTACATCGAATATCTCAAAAGAGAACTTATTACAATAATATGGCTTAAGGCCATCTAAAAACGATAACAGCGGAAGGGTTGGAAGATAAAGCGAGTCCATCAACTCCAATGACATAGCTGAGTGAAAGACAACAACCTATGGCACCTTACTCGTCGTCTGAAAAGTCTGCAACATGAAACGTTGCAGCCCGAACTGTGTCAGCACATGGAATATGCTCGCAATGTAACACAAAGATTAATGCAAGAGGATAATTTTTATCACTACATGCATATATGGCTGGTGGAAAGCTCTATGGTTACCACTTTGCATAAAGCCAATTTTTTCCTACATCAAAGGAATAAATTTTATTTAACTATCATGGTGGTTATTAAACATTGAGAAGGTTCCTCCAACTCAATCCCAAATAAGCATCATCATTAAACCCAACAAATTTAATTTAGAGTGATGAGATCAACATGATAATCTAAGAACCAGATACTCAAGATGTCCATAACCCGGGACACGGCTAACCATGATTAGTTTGTACACTCTGCAGAGGTTTGTGCACTTTTCCCCACAAGATTCGAACACATCCATGGTCGGAGATTCGAGACACAGTCTTTCTGAAGCATTAACTCTCTACTCTGGGTAGACAGTACCACCTACAACCCACTACATCTGCTAGTCTACCTCTTCAAGAGCTCATGCAACTTACTCAACTATGCCAGAGCCCATATTGACTTGTGGCTGCACACGGAAGTTTCTAGCATGAATAATCTTATGATCCCTTTGAGCCTGGGTGGCGTACCGTAGGATGATCACACGGGTACTCCGGGATATCCTAGGACAACACTGGATTCTCCAGGTACCCTGACAACCACTGGGTACTCCAGGGTGCCTCTAGCAATCCACCTAGATGTGTATTTAAGTAGCCACCTTAAGTTAACCATTAATTAACAATACACACATCTGTCATGGATACACTCACCCAAACCACGTCTACGAGCATAGCATAGCAATATAAGCATAACGTAGAAGTAACTCCCAAAAGTTTGATAATATCAGGACAATAGGTTCTACCTCATCATCTACTTCCCAAAACCCACATGTTAATCAGATCCTAACCATGCAATGTTTGAGGGTTGATCTAATGCAATAAAACTGGGTAGTAAAGAGGTATGATCAAAGTGTTACTTGCCTTGCTGATGATCCGTAAAACCTAGAGACTCGTAGTAGCACGCTTCGCACTCCGGGTACTCTATCGCAAAAAAACTATAACATACATAAGCACTCAAACTAGAAGCACGGGTAAAACTCAAATAAGAGATCTAACCAGAAAGTTCAACTGAAGAACTCTGGTTTGCAAAAAGAAATCAAATCAAACGAAGCAACGAAACTCAAACTGCGAAAGAAACAAGATCCTTTTACTAATCTGGACTAAAGTCAAATTTTACAGTACCAAAATCTTATTCAAGTTGATTAAACAGAAAGAGGGCTTCGAGACGAAGATCTAGGCGCTTGAATCTCCTGATTCTGATAAACGAGCGAAAAGATAAACTAAAACGAAGATCAGGGCAGAAATCGCGATCGAAAATAATCACGGAAAAACCCTAGAAAAAGAAAAACTGACGAACATGCTAAGAACGAACGTTCGCTGTCTGTGGCTAACGGATGAACCTCATTCGTTAAAATGAACGTACGGACGAACGTCCGCTATTTAGCTAAACCGAGAAAAAAACCGAACCGGTCTAATCTAAAAAAACAGATCTAGGTTTAAAAAAACGAATGGTTTTTCTCAAAAAAACGATGAACGGCGGCGGCGGCGTCGAGTACCTCCAGAGAGGTCCGGCGGGCGGCAGCGGGGCTCCGGCGGGGTCGAGGCGGCTCCGGCGGCAGGGTGGCGACGGCGTGGTGCGCCGGCGACGCGGCGCGAGGGCGGCGCTGGCGGCGGCTAGGGTTTGGGGGGGGGAGGCTGGCGGGCCACGACTTTTAAGGGCCGGCGGGCGCTGTGTCCTAGCCGGACACGGCCCGGTAGGTCGGTTCCTTTTTCTAAAAAAAAATCTGACACACAGAAAAAAATAAAAGAAATACTAAACGGACTCCAAAAATACTAAACGGACAAGGTGAACATTTAGTTGGGCCTCTAATACAATTTTGAAAAATGCACTTTTTTCCTAATTCAAATAAAATAGCAATAAAACTCCGAATAAAAATCTTATTTGATTTTAATAATTTTCCTCCAATATTTCTTTATTTTGGAGAAGTCATTTTATCCCCTCTATTTTATTTTCATATAAGAAATATTTGAAGAGAAAATAATTAAAACCAAATGATCCTCTTTTCAAAATTTGAGAAAACTCTAATATGAAAATAACAAAATCCCCAACTCTCTCTGCGGGTCCTTGAGTTGCTTAGAATTTCTAGGATCAACCAAAAATTCAATAAAAATATGATATGCAATGATGATCTAATGTATAACATTCCAAATTGGAAATTTGGGATGTTACAAACCTACCCCCCTTAAGATGAATCTCGCCCTCGAGATTCGGGTTGGCTAGAAAGTATGTGCGGGTGGTCCTTCCATAGGTCTTCCTCTCGTTCCCTGGTGGCTTCATCCTCGGTATGGTGGCTCCACTGAACCTTGCAGAACTTGATAACTTTGCTGCATGTGACTCGGCTGGAAAACTCGAGAATCTTCACTGGTTTCTCCTCGTAGGTCAAATCACTATCCAACTGAATCGCTTCCAGCGGCACTGTATCTCTTAGAGGAATATCGGCCATCTCTGCGTGGCACTTCTTCAACTGGGAAACGTGGAACACATCGTGAACTCCTGACACCTTCTGGCAATTCCAACTTGTAAGCAACTTCTCCCATACGCTCCAAAACTTGGTATGGTCCCACAAAACATGGTGTTAACTTTCCCTCAACTCCAAAACGCTTAACTCCTCGAAGTGGGGACACACGAAGATAAACTCTGTCTCCGACTTTGTAAACTATCTCCTTGCATTTAGAATCCGCATAGCTCTTTTGCCTGGACTGGGCTACCTTGAGTCTATCATGAATCAACTTAACCTTCTCTTCAGACTCCTTAATCAAATCTGGTCCAAACAACTAATGGTCTCCAACTTCATCCCATAACAACGGTGTCCTGCACCTCCTTTCGTACAAAGCTTCGAAAGGTACCATCTTCAAACTGGCTTGATAACTGTTATTGTAAGAGAACTCTGCATATGGCAAATTGTCGTCCCAACTAGATCCATAATCTAGCGCACAAGCTCTCAACATGTCCTCCAGAATCTGATTGACTCTCTCGGTCTGTCCATCTGTTTGTGGAGGAAATGATGTACTAAACTCTAGCCTGGTACTCAAAGTCTCATGCAACTGATTCCAGAACTTTGAGGTAAACTGGGTTCCTCTATCTGATACAATGGTCCTCGGAACTCCATGCAGACATACGATCCTGGTCATGTATATCTTGGCCAACTTAGCACTGGTGTAAGTGGTCTTCACTAGGATGAAATGAGCTACCTTCATCAAACGATCGACTACAACCCATATCGAGTCATAGCCTAAACGAGTCCTGGGCAATCCCGTGATAAAATCCATGCCTAGCTTATCCCACTTCCATTCGGGTATCGGCAATGGCTGTAACAATCCTGTTGGCTTCTGATGCTCTGCCTTTACTCTCTGACATACATCACATACTGCTACATACTCTGCAATATCCTTCTTCATTCCGGTCCACCAGAAACTGTCCTTCAAATCCAGATAGATCTTGGTATTACCTGGGTGAATCCTATACGGCGAATCATGGGCCTCTTGCAGAATCAACTTCCTGATCTCGGGGTCATTAGGCACATATATGCGGTCCTCAAACCATAAGGTATCATGCTCATCCTCACAAAATCCTTTTGCCTTTCCTTTGCTCATCCTTTACTTTATCTCGGCAATCTCTTTGTCCGTCTTTTGAGCTTTTCTGATCTTATCCATCAAAGTAGACTGAATTTCCAACGCTGCTACATAACCTCTCGGAACTATTTCCAAACATAGCTCGAGAAGATCCTCGGCTAACTCCTTGGGTGATCCTCCGGTCATGAGTGTATTGACATGACTCTTGCGGCTCAATGCATCAGCTACTACATTATCCTTTCCGAGATGATAGTGCAACTTCATATCATAATCCTTAATGAGCTCCAACCATCTCCTCTGCTTGAGATTCAACTCCTTCTGTGTGAAGATATACTTCAAACTCTTGTGATCTGTGCACACCCCACAATGATTTCCGATGAGAAAATGTCTCCATGTCTCCAACGCATGCACTACGGCTGCTAACTCCAAATCGTGCGTAGCATAATTCAACTCATGGGGTTTAAGCTGTCGTGAGGTATAGGAAACAACTCTTCCCTCCTGCATCAGCACTGCTCCAAGTCCTCGATGATAAGCATCTCAATACACTTGATAATCATTGTGTTGATCTGGAAGAATCAACACTGGGGATGTAACCAAACATTTCTTCAACTCCTCAAAACTGGCCTCACATTCCTCAGTCCATTTGAATTTGGTGTCCTTCTTCAGCAACTCCGTCGTGGGTTTTGCAATCTTAGAGAAATTCTCAATGAACCTCCGGTAGTATCCTGCAAGTCCAAGAAAACACCGGATCTCTCCAACTGACGTGGGTGCTTCCCAATTAGTCACAGTAACAACCTTGGTGGGGTCTACTGCTATTCCTTCTCCAGATATAACATGTCCGAGGAATCCAACTTCCTTCAACCAAAACTCACACCTGCTGAACGTGGCATATAACTGATGTTCTCTGAGCTTCCCAAGTACCAAACGCAAATGCTCCTTATGCTCGTCTTCATTCTTCGAGTAGACCAAAATATCATCAATGAACACCACGACGAACTTATCCAAAAACTCCATAAACACCTTGTTCATCATGTTCATGAAATAGGCAGGCGCGTTAGTCAGACCAAATGACATAACGGTATACTCATATAGCCCGTACCTTGTGGTAAAAGCTTTCTTAGGTATATCTGCTCTCGAATCTTCAGCTGGTGGTATCCTGATCGCAGATCGATCCGAGAAAATACTTTAGCTCCTTGCAAGTGATCAAACAAATCATTGATCATCGGCAGTGGGTACTTGTTCTTGATCGTCACTTCATTCAATCGACGATAATCAACAACCATCATTAACGATCCAACCTTCTTCTCCACTAGAAGCACTGGTGATCCCCAAGGTGACGAACTTGGGCGAATATAGCCTTTATCCAGTAACTCCTTAATCTGCTTCTTAATTTCTTCCAAATCCTTTGCGGGCATCCGGTACGGTCTCTAAGATATTGGCCCTGTGCCTGGCAAAAGCTCAATCAAAAACTCAATGTCTCTATCCGGTAGCATGCCTGGCAACTCCTCTGGAAATACATCAGGGAAATCCTTCACCACTGGTACTTACTCCTGTACAACTCCTGATAAGGAATTCACTTGAGTCCTTTTCGGCACATGCTGGGATACATACTTAATCCTTCTTCCTTCTGGGGTGGTGAGCAAAATCGACTTACTGGCGCAGTCAATGTTCCCTCCATACTTTGACAACCAATCCATGCCTAAAATTACATCCAGTCCTTGTGACTCCAATACTATTAGGTCTGAGGGGAACACATAGTTACCAATCCTTAATGGTAACCGGTCACACCATAGGCTAGCCATATACTCTGCTCCTGGCGAGGTTACTAACATGGGTGACCTAAGGGCTTGGGTTGGCAAGTTATACTTATCCACAAATCCCCTTGATATGTATGAATGCGATGCACCGGTATCAAAAAGAACAATTGCAATAAATGACTTAACCAAAAACTTACCTATTACTGCATCGGGTTGCGCTTCAACCTCCTCCATGCTAACATGGTTCATATGTCCCCTGTTGAAAGGGTTGGGCTTCTTCCCAGAGCTTCCATTTCCATTTCCATTATTTGCTTTAGAACACTCCATGGCGTAATGTCCATTCTTCCCGCACTTGAAACAAGTTATGTGACTTAGATCCTTCTTGGCGGGCATTGTTGGGTTGGAACGGTTCTGGCCGTTGCCTCCTCCATTACCATTCCCATTCTTGGGGCCACTATGGTTATGTGAACTTCCTCCATTGGAATTATGGCCTCCATGGTTATGGTGAATGTGTCCTCCCGAGTTCGGGGTAAAACGAGGCCTCTGCTGAGCTCCTGAATTGTACCTCCCTTGTCCATACTTCCTCTTGCGGTTGTCAATCTGCTGCTGCTCCCTTCTACCATGAGATCTCTATCTACCAACTCCTGGTAGTTGTTGAAAGTTGCCACCATCAACTGCATGCTCAGCTCATCATTCAGTCCTTCCAGAAACTTCTCCTGCTTAGCGGCATCTGTAGCGACGTCATCTGGGGCATAACGTGCTAACTTACTAAAATCATCCACATATTGGCCCATGATGTCTACTACACAACCTTCTTCTTGTAGACGTTGTTGGGCCTACAAGTGCACAAGTTTGTAGGACAGTAGCAAATTTCCCTCAAGTGGATGACCTAAGGTTTATCAATCCGTGGGAGGCATAGGATGAAGATGGTCTCTCTCAAACAACCCTGTAACCAAATAACAAAGAGTCTCTTGTGTCCCCAACACACCCAATACAATGGCAAATTGTATAGGTGCACTAGTTCGGCGAAGAGATGGTGATACAAGTGCAATATGGATGGTAGGTAAAGGTATTTGTAATCTGAAATAATAAAAACAGCAAGGTAACTAAAGGTAAAAGTGAGCATAAACAGTATTGCAATAGTAGGAAACAAGGCCTAGGGTTCATACTTTCACTATTGCAAGTTCTCTCAACAATAATCACATAGATAGATCATATAACAATCCCTCAACATGCAACAAAGAGTCACTCCAAAGCCACTAATAGCGGAGAACAAACGAAGAGATTATGGTAGGGTACGAAACCACCTCAAAGTTATTCTTTCGGATCAATCTATCCAAGAGTTCATACTAGAATAACACCTTAAGACACAAATCAACCAAAACCCTAATGTCACCTAGATACTCCATTGTCACCTCAAGTATCCGTGGGCATGATTATACGATATGCATCACACAATATCAGATTCATCCAACCAACGCAAAGTACTTCAAAGAGTGCCCCGAAGTTTCTACCGGAGAGTCAAGAAAACGTGTGCCAACCCCTATGCATAGGTTCATGGGCGGAAACCGCAAGTGGGTCACCAAAACATACATCAAGTGGCACGTGATATCCCATTGTCACCACAGATAAACACGGCAAGACATACATCAAGTGTTCTCAAATCAAAGACTCAATCCGATAAGATAACTTCAAGAGGGAAACTCAATTCATCACAAGATAGTAGAGGGGGAGAAACATCATAAGATCCAACTATAATAGTAAAGCTCGCGATACATCAAGATCGTGCCATAGAGAGAACACGAGAGAGAGAGATCAAGCACATAGCTACTAGTACATACCCTCAGCCCCGAGGGTGAACTGCTCCCTCCTCGTCATGGATAGCGCCGGGATGATGAAGATGGCCACCGATGATGGGTTCCCCCTCCGGCAGGGTGCCAGAACGGGCTCCTGAGAGGTTTTTGGTGGCTATAGAGGCTTGCGGCGGCGGAACTCCCTATCTATCTTGATATTCGATGTTTTTAGGGTACGTAGGCTTATATAGGCGAAAGAAGTCGGTCGGGGGGTGCTCGAGGGGCCCAAGAGACAGGGGGAGCACCCAGTAGGGGGGCGCCCCCTATCTCCTGGCCTCCTCGAGGATCTTCCGAGGTGAACTCCAAGTCTCCAGGATGATATTCTTCCAAAAAATCACACTGCCGAAGATTTCATTCCATTTGGACTCCATTTGATTTTCCTTTTCTTCGAAATACTAAAACAGGCAATAAAACAACAATATGGGCTGGGCCTCCGGTTAATAGGTTAGTCCCAAAAGTAATATAAAAGTGTATAATAAAGCCCGTAATCATTCAAAACAGATAGTAAAATAGCATGAATGCTTCATAAATTATAGATACGTTGGAGACGTATCAGCCCACTGTGCATCCTAATTGGCACAAGTTGTGAAACTCTCGCTTCTTCATGGCCATAGCTCCTGCTCAAACATGGGCAGTGCGAAAAGCCTGCTGAAACTGGTCCCATGTGACAGTGTCGATGGGGTAAGTGGCTGTGAAATTCTCCCACCATAATGCTGCGGGTCCATCAAGCTGATGTGCGGCAAAACACACTCTCTCCGCATCTGTGCATCCTGCAGTGGTAAACTCCCTTCCAATCTTGCGGAGCTAATCATCTGCAACAATCGGCTCGGTGCTACTAGAGAACACCGACGGATTCAGCCTTAAAAAACGGGCTAAGTGATCAACAGGTGGTGGTGGTGGTGGGTTGTTGTTGTTGTTGTTGTTGTTGTTGTTGTTGTTGTTGTTGTTGTTGTTGTTGTTGTTGTTGTTGTTGTTGTTGTTGTTGTTGTTGTTGTTGTTGTTGTTGTTGTTGTTGTTGTTGTTCCCCTGGTTCTGATTCTATACTAGTAGCTGCATCAGGGTATTCTGCTGCTGGATCAACTAAGTGAGCTCCTGGGGAAAGCAAATCCATTGTCACGTCTCAGAGGCATCTGAGGGGTTTAGAAAAGATGAGAGAACATAATAGAATGAGGTCTAGAGGGAAAACACTACCCATATGCACATGAGACAAACACAATCATACCACTTCAATCAATTCAAACAAGGGCATACAAGCGGTCTAACTATCGTTACAAAAGTGCTCGGACTATACTATATACATGGGGGAATACTACTACTGATGTGGTGGTCGACTAGAAGTTTTAATCGGTGGAAGACTCCATGATATCTGCTCCAGCTTCATCAACATAGTCATCTTCGCTATCGTCAGGGTTTGAGTCGGTGTCGTTGATGATGATGTAGTTCTCTGGACAAGTGGAATCATCGTCTTCTCCTCCTAGCGCAGGGTCTCCCATGAATACTCCTAGTTTCCTCATCAAATTGTCATTCTTCTCCACGAGTATCATCATTTCCTCCTCATATCCATCGCGTGTATACTTGAGTTCTTCCTCCAGCTCCGTGATCCTGGTCATTGCCTTCTTCAGATCTATCATGCCTGCGCACATATGGTTCTCCTGGCGACGAATGTGCTGGTTTAACTCCTGGATGAAACCTGCAATGGATCTATCCCTCCTGGTGCCGATCATATCCCATTGCTCATCTCACCGCCCACAAATCTGGTAGATAGTATCCTTGAGATCCTTGTGGTAAACTTCTCCAATGCGTCCCATGGTGATGTGATGTGGGTTGCCATGCTCTTTCCTAGACTCTAGGTTGGTGCATCAAAGGAAAACTCTATGGGCTCAGTGACTAGCATGAACATCCTTCCTAGAACTTGAACTCGAATCATCCAATGCTCCTCTTCTGGTAAAGTGGCGATGTAGGTCACGGTGAAGCTTGGTATTCCGATGTTCAGGTACCAAGTAACTTCCTTCAGGTGTCGTCCAAAAGGTGTATCTTCATCTGGTTGTGTGAACTTGTTCCTTGCATCCGCCATCCTATAGAGTAGAAAAGAGGAGAGAATTCAAAAATGAGAAGAGAAGAGTGACCTATGGTTTTAGCTTAGTGGTCGTGTCCTACAGTCAGCGTGTAATCTGATACCATCTTGTAGCGACCAGACCTGAAACAGTCTAGTCTCTGTGCATCAGTGTCATCCCTAGATCGATAATGCTGACACGCACAGTACTTGATGATTTATAACAGAGTAGCAGTCACACACTTATTACATCGAATGTATCAAAAGAGAACTTATTACAATAATATGGCTTAAGACCATCTAAAAAACGATAACAACGGAAGGCTTGGAAGATAAAGTGAGTTCATCAACTCCAATGGCATAGCTGAGTGAAAGACAATGACCTATGGGACGTTACTCGTCGTCTGAAAAGTCTGCAACATGAAATGTTGCAGCCCAAAATGGGTCAGCACATGGAATATGCTGGCAATGTAACACAAAGAGTAATGAAACAGGATAATTGCTATCACGACATGCATATATGGCTGGTGGAAAGCTCTATGGTTACAACTTTGCATAAAGCCAATTTTTTCCTACAACAAAGGAATAAATTTTATTTAACAATCATGGTGGTTGTTAAACATTGAGAAGGTTCCTCCAACTCAATCCCAAATGAGCATCAACATTAAACCCAACAAATTTAATTTAGAGTGATGAGATCAACATGATAATCCAAGAACCAGATACTCAAGATGTCCATAACTGGGGACACGACTAACCATGATTAGTTTGTACACTCTGCAGAGGTTTGTGCACTTTTCCCCACAAGACTCGAACACATCCATGGTCGGAGATTCGAGACATAGTCTTTCTGAAGCATTAACTCTCTACTTTGGTTAGATAGTACCACCTACAACCCACTACATCTGCTAGTCTACCTCTTCAAGAGCTCACGCAACTTACTCAACTATGCCAGAGCCCATATTGGCTTGTGGCTACACACAGAAGTTTCTAGCATGAATAATCTTATGATCCCTTCGAGCCTGGATGGCGGACCATATATCATGACACGGGTACTCCGAGATATCCTAGGACAACACTGGATTCTCCAGGTACCCTGACAACCACTGGGTACTCCAGGGTGCCTCAAGCAATCCACTCAGACATGTATTTAAGTAGCCACCTTAAGTTGACCATTAATTAACAGCACTCACATCTGGCATGGATACACTCACCCAAACCACATCTACGAGCATAGCATAACAATATAAGCATAACATAGAAGTAACTCCCAAAAGTTTGATAATATCAGGACAATAGGTTCTACCTCATCATCTACTTCCCAAAACCCACATGTTAATCAGATCCTAACCATGCAATGTTTGAGGGTTGATCTAATGCAATAAAACTGGGTAGTAAAGAGGTATGATCAAAGTGTTACTTGCCTTGCTGATGATCCGCAAAACCTAGAGACTCGTAGTAGCACGCTTCGCACTCCGGGTACTCTATCGCAAACAAACAATAACATACATAAGCACTCAAACTAGAAGCACGGGTAAAACTCAAATAAGATATCTAACCAGAAAGTTCAACTGAAGAACTCTGGTTTGCAAAAAGAAATCAAATCAAACGAAGCAACGAAACTCAAACTGCAAAAGAAACAAGATCCGTTTACTAATCTGGACCAAAGTCAAATTTTACTGTACCATCTTGTTCAAGTTGATTAAACAGAAAGAGGGCTTCGAGACAAAGATCTAGGCGCTTGAATCGCCTGATTCCGATAAACGAGCGAAAAGATAAACTAAAATGAAGATCAGGCAGAAATCGCGACCGAAAATAATCACGGAAAAACCCTGAAAAAATAAAACTGACGAATAGGCTAACGAACGAACGTTCGTTGTCTGCGACTAACGGATGAACCTCGTTCGTTAAAACGAACGTATGGACAAACGTCTGCTATTTAGCTAAACCGAAAAAAATCGAACCGATCAAATCTAAAAAAAATAGATCTAGGTTTTAAAAAAAAACGAACGGTTTTTCTCAAAAAAAAAACGACGAACGGCGACGGAGGCGGGGCTCTGGCGGGGTCGAGGCGGCGGCCGGGT
>NC_041389.1:318769767-318800180 GCF_002162155.2 Triticum dicoccoides | reverse complement strand
GGTAGGTCGGTTCCTTCTTTTTTTTAAAAAAAATTCGACGCGCAGAAAAACAAATAATAGAGAATACTAAACGGACTCCAAAAATCCTGAAATAAATTTTCCCCATCCTCTAAAAATATAGCGGACAAGGTGAACATTTATTTGGGCCTCTAATGCAATTTTGAAAAACACACTTTTTTCCTAATTCAAATAAAATAGCAATAAAACTCTGAATAAAAATCTTATTTGATTTTAATATTTTCCTCCAATATTTCTTTATTTTGGAGAAGTCATTTTGTCCCCCCTCTTTTATTTTCATATAAGAAATATTTTAAGAGAAAATAATTAAAACCAAATGATCCTCTTTTCAGAATTTGAGAAAACTCAAATATGAAAATAACGAAATCCCCAACTCTCTCCGCGGGTCCTTGAGTTGCTTAGAATTTTTAGGATCAACCAAAAATGCAATAAAATATGATATGCAATGATGATGTAATGTATAACATTCCAAATTGGAAATTTGGGATGTTACACATAATCTCATAGTCATAGGAACATGTATAAGTCATGAAGAAAGCAATAGCAACAAACTAAACGATCAAGTGCTAAGCTAACGGAGTGGGTCAAGTCAATCACATCATTCTCTAATGATGTGATCCCATTTAATCAAATGACAACTCATGTCTATGGTTAGGAAACACAACCATCTTTGATTCAACGAGCTAGTCAAGTAGAGGCATACTAGTGACACTTTGTTTGTCTATGTATTCACACATGTATTAAGTTTCCGTTTAATACAATTCTAGCATGAATAATAAACATTTATCATGATATAAGGAAATATAAATAACAACTTTGTTATTGCCTCTAGGGCATATTTCCTTCAGTCTCACACTTGCACTAGAGTCAATAATCTATATTACATAGTAATGATTCTAACACCCATGGAGTCTTGGTGCTGATCATGTTTTGCTCTTTAGAGAGGCTTAGTCAACGGGTCTGCAACATTCAGATCTGTATGTATCTTGCAAATCTCTATGTCTCCCTCCTTAACTTGATCGCGGATGGAATTGAAGTGTCTCTTGATGTGCTTGGTTCTCTTGTGAAATCTGGATTCCTTTGCCAAGGCAATTGCACCAGTATTGTCACAAAAGATTCTAATTGGACCCGATGCACTAGTTATGACACCTAGATCGGATATGAACTCCTTCATCTAGACTCCTTCATTTGCTGCTTCCGAAGCAGCTATGTACTCTGCTTCACATGTAGATTTTGCCATGACGCTTTGTTTAGAACTGCACCAACTGACAACTCCACCATTCAATATAAACACGTATCCAGTTTGTGACTTGGAGTCATCTGGATCAGTGTCAAAGCTTGCATCGACGTAACCATTTACGACGAGCTCTTTGTCACCTCCATAAACGAGAAACATATCTTTAGTCCTTTTCAGGTACTTCAGGATGCTCTTGACCGCTGTCCAGTGATCCACTCCTGGATTACTTTGGTACCTCCCTGCTAAACTAATAGCAAGGCACACATATGGTCTGGTACACAACATTGCATACATGATAGAGCCTATGGCTGAAGCATAGGGAGCACCTTTCATTTTCTCTCTATCTTCTGCAGTGGTCGGGCATTGAGTCTGACTCAACTTCACACCTTGTAACACAGGCAAGAACCCTTTCTTTGCTTGATCCATTTTGAACTTCTTCAAAACTTTATCAAGGTATGTGCTTTGTGAAAGTCCAATTAAGCGTCTTGATCTATCTCTATAGATCTTGATGCCCAATATATAAGCAGCTTCACCGAGGTCCTTCATTGAAAAACTCTTATTTAAGTATCCTTTTATGCTATCCAGAAATTCTATATCATTTCCAATCAACAATATGTCATCCACATATAATATTAGAAATGCTACAAAGCTCCCACTCACTTTCTTGTAAAGACAATCTTCTCCAGAAGTCTATATAAAACCATATGCTTTGATCACACTATCAAAACGTTTATTCCAAATCCGAGATGCTTGCACCAGTCCATAAATGGATCCTGGAGCTTACACACTTTGTTAGCATCCTTTGGATTGATAAAACCTTCAGGTTGCATCATATACAACTCTTCTTCCAGAAATCCATTCAGGAATGCAGTCTTTACACCCATTTGCCAAATTTCATAATCATAAAATGCGGCAATTGCTAACATGATTCGGACGGACTTAAGCATCGCTACGGGTGAGAAGGTCTCATCATAGTCAACTCCTTGAACTTGTCAAAAACATTTTGCAACAAGTCAAGCTTTGTAGACAGTAACATTACCGTCAGCGTCAGTCTTCTTCTTGAAGATCCATTTATTCTCAATGGCTTGCCGATCATCAGGCAAGTCAACCAAAGTCCACACTTTGTTCCCATACATGGATCCCATCTCAGATTTCATAGCCTCAAGCCATTTCATGGAATCTAGGCTCATCATCGCTTCCTCATAGTTCGTAGGTTCGCCATGGTCAAGTAACATGACCTCCAGAACAGGATTACCGTACCACTCTAGTGCGGATCTTATTCTGGTTGACCTACGAGGTTCGGTAGTAACTTGATCTGAAGTGTTATGATCATTATCATCAGCTTCCTCACTAATTAGTGTAGGGATCACAGGAACTAATTTCTGTGATGAACTACTTTCCGCATGTACATTTACCTCATCAAGTTCTACTTTCCTCCCACTCACTTATTTCGAGAGAAACTCCTTCTCTAGAAAGGATCCATTCTTAGCAACGAAAGTCTTGCCTTCGGATCTATGATAGAAGGTGTACCCAACAGTCTCCTTTGGGTATCCTATGAAGACACATTTCTCCGATTTGGGTTCAAGCTTATCAGGTTGAAGCTTTTTCACATAAGCATCATAGCTCCAAACTTTAAGAAACGACAACTTTGGTTTCTTGCCAAACCACAGTTCATAAGGCGTCATCTCAACGGATTTAGATGGTGCCCTATTTAACGTGATTGCAGCCGTCTCTAAAGCATAACCCCGAAATGATAGCGGTAAATCAGTAAGAGACATCATTGATCGCACCATATCCAATAAAGTGCGGTTACGACATTCGGACACACCATTACGCTGTGGTGTTCCGGGTGGCGTGAGTTGCAAAACTATTCCACATTGTTTCAAATGAAGACCAAACTTGTAACTCAAATATTCTCCTCCATGATCAGATCATAGAAACTTTATTTTCTTGTTATGATGATTTTCCACTTCACTCTGAAATCCTTTGAACTTTTCAAATGTTTCAGACTTATGTTTCATTAAGTAGATATACCCATATCTTCTCAAATCATCTGTGTAGGTGAGAAAATAACGATACCCGCCGCGAGCCTCAATATTCATTGGACCACATACATTAGTATGTATGATTTCCAAGAGATCTGTTGCTCGCTCCATTGTTTCGGAGAACGAAGTTTTAGTCATCTTGCCCATGAGGCATGGTTCGCAAGTACCAAGTGATTCATAATCAAGTGATTCCAAAATTCCATTAGAATGGGGTTTCTTCATGCGCTTTACACCAATATGATCCAAACGGCAGTGCCACAAATAAGTTGCACTATCATTACCAACTCTGCATCTTTTGGCTTCAACATTATGAATATGTGTATCACTACTACTGAGATTCAATACAAATAGACCATTCTTCAAGGGTGCATGACCATAAAAGATATTACTCATATAAATAGAACAACCATTATTCTCAGATTTAAATGAATAACCGTCTCACATCAAACAAGATCCAGATATAATGTTCATGCTCAACGCTGGCACCAAATAACAATTATTTAGGTCTAAAACTAATCCTGAAGGTAGATGTAGAGGTAGCATGCCGACCGCGATCACATCGACTTTGGAATCATTTCCCACGCGCATCATCACCTCGTCCTTAGCTAATCTTCGCTTAATCCGTAGTCCCTGTTTCGAGTTGCAAATATTAGCAATAGAACCAGTATCAAATACCCAGGCACTATTGCGAGCATTAGTAAGGTACACATCAATAACATCTATATCACATATACCTTTGTTCACCTTGCCATCCTTCTTATCCGCCAAATACTTGGGACAGTTCCGCTTCCAGTGACCAGTCCCTTTGCAGTAGAAGCACTCAATCTCAGGCTTAGGTCCAGACTTGGGCTTCTTCACTTGAGCAGCAGCTTGCTTGCCGTTCTTCTTGAAGTTACCGTTCTTCCTTTTATCCTTTTTCTTGAAATTGGTGGTCTTGTTGACCATCAACACTTGATGCTCCTTCTTGATTTCTACCTCCGCAACCTTTAGCATTGCGAAGAGCTCAGGAATTGTCTTTTCCATCCCTTGCATATTGTAGTTCATCACGAAGCTCTTGTAGCTTGGTGGCAGTGATTGAAGAATTCTGTCTATGACACTATCATCAGGAAGATTAACTCCCAGTTGAATCAAGTGATTAGTATACCCAGACATTTTGAGTATATGTTCACTGACAGAACTATTCTCCTCCATCTTGCAGCTATAGAACTTATTGGAGACTTCATATCTCTCGATCCGGGCATTTGCTTGAAATATTAACTTCAACTCCTGGAACATCTCATATGCTCCATGATGTGCAAAACGTCATTGAAGTCCCGGTTCTAAGCCGTAAAGCATGGCACACTGAACTATTGAGTAGTCATCAGCTTTGCTATGCCAGACGTTCACAACATCCGGCATTGCTCCTGCAGCGGGTCTTGCACCTAGCGGTGCTTCCAGGACGTAATTCTTCTGTGCAGCAATGAGGATAATCCTCAAGTTACGGACCCAGTCCATATAATTTCTACCATCATCTTTCAACTTAGCTTTCTCAAGGAACGCATTAAAATTCAACGGAACAATAGCACGGGCCATCTATATACAACAACATAGACATGCAAGATACTATCAGGTACTAAGTTCATGATAAACTGAAGTTCAATTAATCAAATTATTTAAGAACTCCCACTTAGATAGACATCCCTCTAATCTTCTAAGTGATCACGTGATCCAAATCAACTAAACCATGTCCGATCATCATGTGAGATAGAGTAGTTTTCAATGGTGAACATCACTATGTTGATCATATCTACTATATGATTCACGCTCGAACTTTCGGTCTCAGTGTTCCGAGGCCATATCGGCATATGCTAGGCTCGTCAAGTTTAACCCGAGTATTCTGCGTATGCAAAACTGGCTTGCACCCATTGTATGTGAACGTAGAGCTTATCACACCCGATCATCATGTGGTGTCTCGGCACGACGAACTTTCGCAACGGTGCATACTCAGGGAGAACACTTATACCTTGAAATTTAGTGAGAAATCATCTTATAATGCTATCGTCGATATAAGCAAAATAAGATGCATAAAAGATAAACATCACATACAATCAATATAAGTGATATGATATGTCCATCATCATCTTGTGCCTTTGATCTCCATCTCCAAAGCACCGTCATGATCACCATCGTCACTGGCGCGACACCTTGATCTCCATCGTAGCATCGTTGTCGTCTCGCCAACTATTGCTTCTACGACTATCGCTACCGCTTAGTGATAAAATAAAGCAATTACATGGCAATCGCATTTCATACAATAAAGCGACAACCATATGGCTCCTGCCAGTTGCCGATAACTCCGTTACAAAACATGATCATCTCATACAATAAAATTTAGTATCATGTCTTGACCATATCACATCACAACATACCCTGCAAAAACAAGTTAGACGTCCCCTACTTTGTTGTTGCAAGTTTTACGTGGCTGCTATTGGCTAAGCAAGAACCGTTCTTACCTACGCATCAAAACCACAATGATATTTCGTCAAGTATGTGCTGTTTTAACCTTCACAAGGACCGGGCGTAGCCACACTCAATTCAACTAAAGTTGGAGAAACTGACACCCACCAGCCACCTGTGTGCGAAGCACGTTGGTAGAACCAGTCTCGCGTAAACGTACGCGTAATGTCGATCCAGGCCGCTTCATCCAACAATACCGCCGAATCAAAGTATGACATGCTGGTAAGCAGTATGACTAGTATCGCCCACAACTCACTTGTGTTCTACTCGTGCATATAACATCTACGCATAAACCTGGCTCTTATACCACTGTTGGGGAACGTAGTAATTTCAAAAAAATTCCAACGCACACGCAAGATCATTATGATGCATAGCAACAAGAGGGGAGAGTGTCATCCACATACCCTCGTAGACCGTAAGCAGAAGCGTTATGACAACGCGGTTGATGTAGTCGTACGTCTTCACGATCGATCGATCCTAGTACCGAACGTACGACACCTCCGTGATCTGCACATGTTCAGCTCGGTGACGTCCCACGAACTCACGATCCAATAGAGCTTCGAGCGAGAGTTCCGTCAGCACGATGGCGTGATGACGTTGTTGATGAAGCTACGGACGCAGGGCTTCGCCTAAGCACTGCTATGATATGACCGGGTGGATTGTGGTGGAGGGGGGCACCGCACATGGCTAAAGATCAATGGTCAACTTGTGTGTCTTGGGGTGCCCCCTGCCCCCGTATATAAAGAAGCAAGGGGGGAGGCCGGCCTGGCCTTGGGGCGTGCCAAGGAGAGGGGGAGTCCTCCTCCTAGTGGGAGTAGGACTCCCCTTTCCTAGTCCAACTAGGAAGGAGAAAGGGGGAGGAAGGAGAGGGAGAGAGGGAGGAAAGAGGGGGCGCCTCCCCCCATCCTTGTCTAATTCAGACTCCCAAGGGGGGGGCAGCCCTAGGCCTTCTCCTCTCTCTCCCACAAGGCCCATGTTGGCCCATTAGATCCCTTGGGGTTCCGATAACCCCCCGACACTCTGATAAATATCCGGTGACCCCCGGAACTCATCCGGTGTCCGAATATAGTCGTCCAATATATCAATATTTATGTCTCGGCCATTTCGAGACTCCTCGTCATGTCCGTGATCATATTTGAGACTCCGAACTACGTTCGGTACATCAAAACACATAAACTTATAATACCGATCGTCACCGAACATTAAGCGTGCGGACCCTATGGGTTCGAGAGCTATGTAGACATGACCGAGACACGTCTCCGGTCAATAACCAATAGCGGAACCTGGATGCTCATATTGGCTCCTACATATTCTACGAAGTTCTTTATCGGTCAAACCGCATAACAACATACATTGTTCCCTTTGTCATCGGTATGTTACTTGCCCGAGATTCGATCATTTGTATCTCAATACCTAGTTCAATCTCGTTATCGGCAAGTCTCTTTACTCGTTCCATAATGCATCATCCTGCAACTAACTCATTAGTCACATTGCTTGCAAGGCTTATAGTGATGTGCATTATTGAGAGGGCCCAGAGATACCTCTCCGACAATCGGAGTGACAAATCCTAATCTTGATCTATGCCAACTCAACAAGCACCATCGGAGACACCTGTAGAGCACCTTTATAATCACCCAGTTACGTTGTGACGTTTGGTAGCACACAAAGTGTTCCTCCGGTATTCGGGATTTGCATAATCTCATAGTCATAGGAACATGTATAAGTCATGAAGAAAGCAATAGCAACAAACTAAACGATCAAGTGTTAAGCTAACAGAATGGGTCAAGTCAATCACATCATTCTCTAATGATGTGATCCCATTTAATCAAATGACAACTCATGTCTATGGTTAGGAAACACAACCATCTTTGATTCAACGAGCTAGTCAAGTAGAGGCATACTAGTGACACTTTGTTTGTCTATGTATTCACACGTGTATTAAGTTTCCGTTTAATACAATTCTAGCATGAATAATAAATATTTATCATGATATAAGTAAATATAAATAACAACTTTATTATTGCCTCTAGGGCATATTTCCTTCATCCTCATCATACTCTGGATTAATGATAGTTCGGCATCGGTTTCTGCGTCCAGTCTTTATGATTCCTCCCTGTCATCGCCTCGATTTCCACGCGTCCGAGTGAATGCGAACGGTCCGTTACCCTTGTATTTAAATATTTCCAACAGGCACATGCAGCGCCTATATAGCGAAGTTAGATCTTCAAAACGCCATCTCGCATCGCCCCAGGGGCTATAGAGCAAACCACGGAAAAAACTCAAACCATGGCTAGTGTCCCTGGCTCCTCCTCATGTCCTCATGGCCCTCAAGAGGGGGATTGGCAGAGCTTCTCCTATCTCATCTCCAGCTCAATCGGCTCCAGACACAATGGTATCCCCCCTCCCCCCGCAGATCTAGTCTATGTACGGGCAGGATTAACTTCTATGGGCGATGATGTACTGGCAGAATATTTCCCCAACCCCAGCCAAGGAGATAGGGTGTGCTTCATCTCATTCCTTCTGAGGGGCATGGGATTCCCAATCCACCCCTTCCTCAGGGGTCTACTGGAATATTACGAGATCCAACTGCACAACCTCACACTAGGTTCTGTTTTGCACATTTCCGGTTTTGCCGCCCTTTGTGAATTATTTTTAGGCTGCGAGGATCATTTTGAACTATGGAAGACGTTCTTCTACCTCGTACCCCACCACTAGGGCGGAGGGTCTATATTTGAAGTGGGCATCATCGAAGTATGGCGCATAGCCGGATCCAGTTACCCAGTCGGGACTACGAACAGGGAGTCCGGCGAATGGTCTTCGGAATGGTTCTACATTGAGGATGTTCCTCTTCCGGACCCTATTCGGCACGGGCTTCCCGAATTCTCCATCACTCCTTTAAAGAAGCTATTCAGCTGGTGCCCCAAGTCTCCTAGACAAGAGGATAGTGCGGAAGTAATGAGATTGGTGAGCAAAGTCAGATTGTTGACCCATTCCGAACTCTCCATCATTGAAGTCATGGCTATTGCGATAAAGCGATGTATCCAGCCACTTTAGTGCACAGTGGGTCCTTTGTGGAACTACAACGGGGAGGACGACGCTTCCCGCTATACGTGAAAGGGTCCGGATGACCAAGCCGCATTGGCTGCCACGCTTATGGATCTTTATAAACGAGAGGAGGAAGACCTCGCCCATCTACAATGCCGGGATGACTTCTCCATGTACGACCCCATTGATTGGGTAAGCTTAATCATTCAACACCTTTTTATCATTGGGGTGCATTGACTAAATACTCTGGTTGTTTCAAAACAGTAGTGGAGGAAGGTAGTCGTGAACATCCATCCCTCCTCCCCAACCAGAAGATCACGCACGTCACGAAGACCCCGGATTCCATGAAGATTCGGATATATTTGTGGAATTTGAAGACATAGTCTATTACCAGGCGAGCCTTGACGGCTCGGAGGTAGCCATCATGGCCGATTACCCCGATCTCTACCCCTTTGTTAAGGTAAGTGTTTGACAGTCAAAAAGGAGTGACATTTCCACACATAACTTATGCTCTGCACTGAACCATAATTTGCATGATCGATATTTAGTGAAACGCACCCAAGTACGGGCAACAAGAAGAAGGACGACACCCTCAAGGGGTGGTCATGTAAAGCGAAAGGAAACCGGGAGCGCCGCTGATCCTGCTCCATCACCAAAAAGGAATGTGTCTAATTTCATGTTTTAGGCGTGAAGCCGAATTGTCATTTTTCATCCTCCTTCTATGATCTCAGGAGGGGTACCCGGTGGACCGTAAACAAGATCCCGGCTAGCCGGGCTGCAGCCAATCCGGCGCAGGAGACGTCAACTAGGACCAGGGTGCACATTGGTGCGGCGCAGACCCATCTGCCCCATGAAGAGCCGGATGAGGTGTCTGTCACCAACTCCGAAGTGGAAAGTGCGATGAATCATCGGCATTTGAAAGAAGCCCTGCGCACTCCTGCTTTAACAGAGCCAGAATTTACCGCCCTTAGCACCGTGGGCGCATACATCAGAGCTGCCTGAGATGGACTTACAGGAGTCGCTCGCCTGTTCTCAAAAGATATACATATATTAATTTATATAGATTTAGTAGATAGATAGCAGTAGCCCCCGAGACTTAAAGCGGGTGGAACAAACCGATTTGAGGATCGTTTATGACTGCAGGTTCTCAAGGAGAAGAATAGTGCATTGTTCCAGGAGCTCGAGCCAAGCCGAACACAACTAAATTCCGCTGTCTCTGAGCTTGAAGAAATGAAGGTTGCCCCAATGTACTTTGGCAAAGATAAAAAACTAGAAGAAATGAAGAAGCAGGCCGAAGAGATAGAGAGCTTAAAGGCTCAAGTCTTGGAGGCACAACAGGAAAATCAGAAGCTGAAGGGCGGCATATTCGGTATGAGTTGTGAATCATCCGAAGTATGAATATAATCATATAATGCAGAATGTTATAGTTCGGTTGATACAGGTATGTTGACCGACCACCATGAGGACGAAGTGTCCGGGCTGCAAAGCGACATTCTAAAGGAACTGTCAAAGCTGCACGAGCGTGCCCGGAAGGCCATGAAGAATATGGCCAAAGCCTTATGGCCCTCTGATGCCCCTCTAGAAAGTATGGAGGGGTTGGCAGATCTGTTTAAGGGTGCTCGGCGTCGCTTCGAGCTGTGGAAGACGTCCGCATGCCATGAAGATGCACGAGAGGCATGGGCCATGCTGAAGACACGCTACAGCGGACTTGATCCGAACCATATGGCCCAAGTCGGACCTCAAGGACCGGACATGAAGGAAATTCCTGTAAGCTTGGTATACGACCAAGTAATGACAGCGGCAAAATAGTTGCAACAAGATTGTGAACTAGATAGTCTACTAGACGGTGTAGAAAGAGAGTAGGCGTTCGATTCTATGTAACAATGTACTTTATGACCAAAATTATCTCCTGCCGAACTTATAATTTTTTTGTCATCGCAGACCTTCGGCTTCCACCTCCGAACCAAGAAGTTGGAGTGTTTCCATATACCATGTTAAACAAAGAAACATTTAGTATCTTTGGAAACCAGGCAATCCGGTCATATTGCTCGAACAGACAAAAAGTGTTTGGGGAGTTATGTTATATTACTATTTAACGTAAAACATCTTCCAAGAAAAATAGTTCCGTTAGAGGTTCCTTTACTTGTGCCGGCATGACAAATGATGCATGCCTAGGCTCGTATCCGAAGTGCAGGCAGCCAATTTCATAATTTTCCAGAAACAGTTTGTTGTATACGTGCCAACCAATTATTCCCTTAAGAACGCTAGCTTTCGGCTTCACCCGTTTGAGGTAAAAGTCCGGATAACCCGGTTGTAGCAGTCGCAGAGGTACTCCCTTTACACCCTAACCGAACAATCGGGAACATAGGGTATAAACACAGGAGCAAGGCAAACCCAGCTTGGCAAAAACTTAAGTCATAGAGGTGCATAAAATGGTAGAAGCAACAACCGTTATGGATGAAAGAAGCTTATAAGCTTTTCAATGAAATGCTTCTTTAAAAGAAGCCCCCATGTATGGTGGGGTGTATACATTTAAAGATGTGTACCCCAAATAATGCGGTCGATCCGAACATATATTTGAGAAGAAAAGGGAAAAAATTAAAATGAGGGAGAAAAGAGGAAAAACCTAGTTTAAAATGAAATCTAAGGAGGCCGGACTATGTGTAAAATCTCCGGAGCCGGGCAGCGTTCCATGGGTTTGGCTCAAGGCGATTATCCTCTGCATTGCGAAGGCGATAGGCTCCTCCAGTAAGAACTTCATCTATGACGAAGGGGCCCTCCCATTTTGGCTTGAGCTTATCCTTTTTCTTCTCCGGGAGGCGTAGAACAAGTTCTCCGACATTGTATGTCTTAGCCTGCACTTCTATGCTTTGGTAACGCCTGGAATATTGTTGATAGAATGCGGAACGAGCTTTAGCAACATCCGCTCCTCTTCGAGTCTGTCTAGGTCATCCTGCCAATCTAGTTCGGATTCTCTCTCTTCGTACATGCGCACTCTAGGTGAGTCATGAATAATATCGCAGGGCAATACAACCTCTGCGCGGTACACCATAAAGAAATGCGTGTATCCGGTCGTTCGATTGGGCGTGGTCCGGAGTCCCCAAAGTACGGAATCAAGTTCCTCGACCCAGTGCTTGTCTGATTCTCGTAAAGAGCACACTAGTCTGGGCTTAATACCACTCATGATCAGACCATTGGACCTTTCAACTTGCCCATTTGTTTGAGGGTGGTATATGCATGCGTAGTCGAGTTTAATGCCCAACTTAGTGCACCAAGTTTTCACCTCATCAGCTGTGAAGTTAGAGCCACTATTAGTGATGATACTGTGGGGGACACCATAACGGTGGACTACACTGGATATAAAGTCAATCACTAGTCCGGCCTCAGCTGTTTTTACTGGTTTGGCCTCTATCCATTTAGTAAATTTATCAACCATTACCAGCAAGTATTTCTTTTTGTGGCTTCCCCTTTAAGGGGTCCAACCATGTCAAGCCCCCAGACCGCAAAGCACCAAGTGATGGGGATTGTTCTTAATGCGGTGGGGGGTATGTGGCTTTGATTGGAAAAAAGCTGACAACCCACGCAACATTGGACAAGGGCTTGAGTGTCTGCTCAAGCCGTGGGCCAGAAAAACCCTGTCCGGAACGCCTTGATTATGAGGGCTCGAGGTGCGGCATGATGGCCACCGAGGCCAGCATCTATTTCTTCCAAGAGCTGCCTTCCCTCTTCTTCGAAGATACGCCTTTGAAGGACTCCAGTAGTACTTCTTTTATATAGTTCACCCTCATGTACTTTAAAGGCTTTAGAGCGCCGAACTATGCATCGAGCTTCATTTTGATCGTCGAGGAGCTCCTGCCTATTAAGGTAGGCCAAGAATGGTTTGGTCCAGGGAGCGATAACCGCCATGATCTCATGAGAAGAGGGTGTTACCTCGATATCCGGACCCTCGGCGGTGTCTGTGTTGTGTTCGGCAGCTAGGGGTGTGATCAGGTCCATATTGCCTTCTCCGCTCTCACCCTGCCACACTATGGATGGATTAAAGAGCCTTTCCACAAAGGTGTTAGGCAGCACAGGGTCGCGTTTAGCGCCCATACAAGCAAGGATGTCGGCTACCTAATTTCTCTCTCGAGCGATGTGATGAAATTCCAGCCCTTTGAATCAGGCTGATATTTTTAATATGGTGTTCCGATATGCCGCCATTTTTGGGTCCTTTGTGTTGAACTCTCCGTTGACCTGGGAAATTGCGAGGTTGGAGTCACTGCGCACTTGCAGGCATTGCATACCCATGGAGACAGCCATGCGAAAACCATGTAGCAGCACTTCATATTCGGCTGCATTGTTGGAGTCCGTATACATAATTTGTAGTACAAAGCGGACTGTGTCCCCAGTAGGGGATGTTAGGATGATGCCAGCCCCCAGTCCGGCCAGCATTTTAGAGGTGTCAAAGTACATAATACAGTTGGAGTATGAGCTATACTCTTTAGGGAGTTCGATTTCTGTTCATTCAGCGATAAAGTCGGCCAATACCTGGGATTTAATAGCCCGGCGCGGCTTGTATATGATTTCGAACCATAAAATCTTGATGGCCCATTTGGCTATGCGGCCAGTGGCATACCTGTTATTGATAATGTCATTGAGTAGTCCTTCAGATGCCATTGTGATCGAACACTCTTGAAAGCAGTGTCGTAGTTTACGGGATGCCATGAGGACTGTGTAGGCTATCTTCTGGTAGTGGGGGTATCAGGATTCGCAAGGTGTGAGGACCTCTGATACATAATAGACTGGTTTTTGGGTGGGGAATTTATGTCCCTCTTCCCCTCGTTCAACAACGAGCACAGCACTAACCACTTGGTTAGTTGCCGAAATATATAATAGCATGGGCTCTCCAACACCTGGTGCCGCTAGGATTGGGTTGCTTGCAAGAAGGGTTTTGATCTCTTCCAGTCCAGCTATGGCAGCGTCCGTCCATTTGAAGTTGTCTTTAGCGCTTTCTCTCCCAATTTGGAGTTAAAGCGGCTTAAGGCCATGATGCACCCAGCTAGTTTCTGGACTTGCTTTAGGTCTGTTTGTGTGGACAATTGTGACAACACTCAGATTTTAGCTGGGATTGCTGCAATTCCTCTATGGGAAACAATAAACCCGAGCAATTTTCCGGTCGGAACTCCGAAGACACATTTTTTCGGATTAAGCCGTAGGTCGTATGTTTGGAGGTTGTCGAAGGTGAGGCAGAGATCATTCACCAGTGTCTCGGCATGTTTTGTCTTGATGACCATGTCGTCCACATATGCTTCGACCGTTTTGCCCATTTGTTTTTCCAGGCAAGTTTGAATCATATACTAGTAGGTAGCCCCAGCGTTCTTGGGTCCTAAGGGCATAGTGTTGAAGCAGAAGGGGCCGTAAGGGGTAATGAACACGGTTGCAGCCTGGTCCGATTCCTTCATGTTAATCTGATGGTATCTGGAATAGGCATCAAGGAAGCACAGAGAGTTGTGCCCTACTATTGCATCGATAATTTGGTCGATGCGAGGCAATGCGAAGGGGTCTTTAGGGCAAGCCTTGTTGAGGTCCTTGAAATCGACACATAGGCGCCAGGATTTGTCCTTCTTTGGTACCATAACCAAGTTGGCTAACCAATCCGGATGTTTAATTTACCTAATAAATCCCGCCTCTAACAATTTGGCTATCTCTTCTCCCATGGCTTGACGCTTGGGTTCGGAGAATCATCGTAGTGTTTGCTTCACGGGTTTGAATCCCTTGATTACATTAAGACTATGTTCGGCTAGTCTTCATGGGATGCCGGGCATGTCTGAAGGGTGCCAGGCAAATATGTCCCAATTCTCTCGTAGAAATGTGTGTAGGGCGGCGTCCACTGCCGGATCTAGCTATGCTCTGATAGGTGCTGTTTTGTTAGGGTCCGTCGGGTGCACTTGGAATTTGACTATTTCCTTGGCTGGTTTGAAAGAGATGGATTTGGATCTCTTATCGAGGATCACATCGTCCCTATCCACCATGGACCGTAGGGTGGTTAATTCCTCCACCACTAGATCTTCGGATAGTGCCTCGAGGGCCAAGGACGCAGTTTTGTTTTCGGCCCGAAGGGCTTTGTCCGAGTCGCTTGAGATTGTGATAATTCCACTAGGTCCGGGCATTTTGAGTTTCATATACCCGTAATGGGGTATAGCTTGAAAGCATGAGAAAGCGTCCCGGTCGAGGATGCTGTGATACCCACTGTTAAAGGGGACCACATGAAAGAGCAACTCTTCGGATCTATAGTTCTCAGGCATGCCGAACACCACATCCAGCTTAATTTTTCTCGAGCAGTGTGCTTCTTGACTGGGGATAATACCTCGAAAGGTGGTATTGCTTTGCTCGATGTGTGATCTATCCATCTGCATTTTGTCGAGCGTGTCCTCATAGATGAGGTTAAGTCCATTGTCGCCATCCATGAGCACTTTAGTGAGCCGAAAACCGTCAACGATGGGGTTTAGTACTAAGGCGGCGGGCGCTCAGCCTGACCGAGCATTTGGTTGTCTTCGGCCGTAAAGGTTATTGCCGTGTTGTTCCATGGGCTCTGTCGGGGATATACCCCGCGGTGTAAACCGGCCGGAAGTTAACCCGGTCGGACTTGGCGGTTTATTTGAGACCCCGCTGACACTTGGTGGTTCACCGGCGACCCGTTTGGACCTGGCGGTTCACGACTCATTGGTAATCCGGCAGGCGGGTGCGAGGAGCGACAAGACCTGGTGGCCCAACGGGCGGGTCATGAAGGCCGGTTCATACTATGGTGGGCCGGTTTAAGAGGAAAGGCATAAGGAATATTTGTCTTACAAGGAGTTAAGACCTGGACTTATATCCGGTTTGCATTAGAGATAGACTAGTCCTAATCCTAATAGGACTCCACATGTAACCCGCCCCTTCAACATATATAAGGAGGGTTAGGGCTCCCCAAGGAGGGACAAGCTACAAGCAAGAAGAAACAATCTTAGGGCTAGACACAAAGAGGAGAGCCGGTTTACGGCGACTCCCTCGTGATGATAATGAGACCTAGCCTCAAACAGCATGTAGGGTTTTTACCGGATGATGTTTCTCGGGGCCCGAAGCTGTCTAAATCCCTGTCTTGTGTTGCGTCTCTCGATTACGCTCAACCCCTCTCAAGCTACCACATAGATGCGTTGGCCTCGCGACTAAGTCCTGACACTAAGGACATCTGCCGTGACAATTCCACGACAGTTGGCGCCCACCGTGGGGCCTGCGCACGGTGGTGTTGAGTTCTTAGAGGGAGCTCTTCCAGGGATCGAGAAGTTTGCAATTTTTCGGATGACCCGGTTTGGAAGGGTTTGCATCAAGTTCAAGTTCATCAGTCTAGGTTTAAGATCCGTGAGGTTTAAAAGTTCAAGGAAAATTAGGGTTATAACTCATTCGTCGACATCATCGGGCAATCTGCTGAGACAAAACGCCAACAGGAATTTAATCTTCACGTCACCGTACGATCGGGTGGATGCGATCAACTTTTCTCGGCGGCTATTGTGCGCGGCGTCTAAACAATCCATCAAGCCGTCAAATCACCAAGTCGCCGAGACCGTCGACTTACATTGAAATCTGATTAGGCATACTACTTGGAGCATCTACTCGTAGCTGCTGTCGTTACTTCCTTCAATGTATAATGATCCGAGGCCAGATCGATGTTGGAAGCGCCGCTTGCAAGAGGCCGAGACCGGCAGGAGTTCCAAACGCATCTAAGGCGTCAGCTGTTCTGCCAAGTTGCCGATTGTTCCTCCCGAAAAGATCAGGCATAGCCACTGCTAGTAGTATTTACGAGTTTGATCGCTGCTACTACTGGCCAACCAAAAGCAAAGTCGGCAGCCCGGAAAAGACGCTCAGTATAAAAAAGTCATGGAAGCAGTCAAGAAAGGAAGAGGCAGACGTGCAGTTTCCGAAGATGTCTACGACCCGAAATCAATCGATACGAGGATAAATCATGGCAGCAAAAGAAAGGCTAGCGGTGCAGGTCAAATCCACCAAGTTGTCACTGCTATTGCTTTTTTAGACGTGAGGGCAAAGGGATAAAGAAACAAGCATCATTGCATGTCACGAGTCCCTATGTTTAATGGAAAACTACTCTGGATGGAAGACAAAGAATACTGATACTAGCGCATCAATTGCTAGTAGTAATGCCACCAAAGTTGTCAGGCACAGGTGGAGGACGTGTTCACGTTTGCACACATATAGGCTGCATAGCCAGTGCACGCACACGCAAACCGCACTTGAAGGGTCTCCACTCGTTCGTCCAAACTGACAGGACACGTCAGACACAATTCTACGTTCATTACTTCCTCTGCCCTACGACGAGTCGAAGCTCTGAGCAGCTGCTTCCAAACCGGTCAGGCCTAAGTAAAGCCGCCGTGGCCCGTCTCCATTGAGAACCGCTGCGCCGAGTCCTCTGACTGCTGCTGTCTGTGCACGCTGAGTCACCCGCTTGCTTTGCGCTCACGGCCCTGCCGTCTCCCGCGTCGCTGTGTCCGTGTCTTCACCTCGAGGCACCCTTGCTACAACGCTGAGCCGCCCACTTCCCCAGCTATTGTGGGTTCGTGCCGCTACTGCGGTGTCACTTTCAAGTCGCCCCTTCGGTCGCCGTTATATCTGGCGCTTTGTTGGTTCTGTGTACATACTAAAGGTTGCATCAGAATACGTCCAACATTATCCAGTACTGGTATCTGCGTTCATACGGAAAATAAAACAGGTGATATTCGTCCAATCTGTTTTAACAGCACGTATTAATTTGCGAGAACAATTATTTTGTCGCGTAATATTTTTACGCAGGATAGTCATTCAGGACAAAGGTGTTATACAACGGATATGGAGCACGCACCAGCATAACTTCGCACTGGAGTCCGTCTGTGTCATGTTGCTCGACAATATGCTTGCAAGTCGTGGCTCCCGCTGTTCGGTTTACATCCGTCCGCGCATGCGGCCGGCTTATTGTCTGCGCCGGCTTACAGACGTCACTGCCGACTCACCCGTCCGCGTCGGCTTACCATACTGCGGCCGGTTCAGCCGTGATTGATTTCAGCATCACCATGGTGATCATCAACGCCGCGGCAGATCATTTCCGGCCTAACATATTAGGTGATATCCATCTAAGATCTATTTTATTAGCGAGTATTATTTTTGTCAAGGAACAATTACTTTGGCATGTGATATTTTTGACGCAGGACAATTGTTATATTACGTGCACGGAGCACGTGCTAGCAACGTTCTGCACTGGCGTTTTGTCCGCATCATGCCGCCTGGTGAATGAACGTGAGCAAGTTGCCGTCCCTGTGGCCCGGTTTACATCAACTTGTCGGGACCACGCCCGCGATTAACTCGCCCGTCCGTGCCGGTTTATGACACCGGTGACGATTTTCCCTGTTCGCACCGGTTTACAATGTCGCGGCCGACTCTTCTATCTGAGTCGCCTCTGATGTTGCGGTCGTCTTTGCCGTCCGTCTCTCGCGGCCTGGTCTACATCAACATACCAGGCCGCACCTGTCTGCATGAGCAAGTCACAGCTTGGGTAGCCCGGTTTTCTTTCAAAATGGAGGCAAATTATCATATACTATCAACCGCCGCCCGCACTGGATGGCTCAATGGGCAGGCGCACAAGTCGCCGCCACTACAGTTTGGTTAGCTTCAAATCACCAGTTGGAAGGAACCATTGGCCGAGTCGCTGACACGTCTCATATGGGATCATTTATAACCCACCGCAGTCACCTCAACCTTCTGTGGATTCACATCGTGCTATCAACACCAATGATATACAAGTTATGCCGGTTTATATCACGGTCAAACATGGGGAATATCAAGCCAACTCCTCGAGTCACCTTTGAGACTCGGGGGCTACGATGACATAACTCAGCAAATCTTGCCAGTTTCAACAAAGTTAAAAACCCCAGGACGATGGAGGGAAAAATAACCCGGTCCCGGAGGCTACTGTTATATTGATGAAAATTTAAAGGAGGTCAGAAAATTTCCGGCTTAGAAAATATATAACAGTTACAAAACCCCGGCTCAATGAAGAAGATCCGGGTCATTAGAAAGGATTCCGGTTTAAAATCCGGCTCAAGGGAAGTCAGTCTCATTGAAGCTCTCAGTATCCGGTTCAAGATACCGGTTCAAGAAGAATTTATCTCTTGCAAAAAAGTTAAAAATTACCGAAGAGGACCTGCTGCCATGATGTGCGGTTCAAACATGGGTATCCTGCCTTATTGGCCTAACATATTATTGATCACATGGGGGCTTCTGCTTCATAAAGCGGGGTCTCTGTCCTTTCATATCATGTGTGGTTACATGGAGTGGTTCTGTTTTAAAGCGGCCTCCGGTTTACCCCTTGAAATTTGCTTTTCAAAAAAGCTTTGTGATATCACTTGGGGCCTTGGTCGTGTCCGAACCAATGCGACACCTCTTGATAGGCGAAAGCCACCAGATCACTTGGGGACATGGTCAAGTCTGAACCAGTCATGCCTCTTGATCGTCCTAAGGCCACAGAGTCACTTGGGGGCTTGGTCGAACCCGAACCATTGCCACGCCACTTGATCGGCATAATGCCACGGTTTCAGTTGGGGACCTAGCTGACTTGAACCATACCTACACCTTATTGGGAGCTTGGTCGTGTCCGACCATGGTAACACCATCTGATCGGCTCAGTAAAGCCTCTTTTTGCAAACGGTTTTATTATTGCCTTTGCTTCCATATTTTTTCATAACTATTATTTGATTTTTGTTGCGTTTTTTAAACCGACATTATTAATCTAGTTCGAACTGTCAATTACAAATTGGCGGAACACGGTTAAATCCTAATCCGGAGACTATCTGCCCGGTTTGATTTTATGTTACCATCTTATTATGGAGTAAACCAGTGTTCATTAACCCTGCTTGACTTTGAATTACAAATTGTCAGTACATGATCAAATCATAATCCGGAGACTATCCGCCCGGTCTGGTTTGACTACGAGTCGCCAGTATTATATATGGTTAAACCGGTGTTTATCACAACCCGGTACGGTTTTATCATAAACCGGCACAATGTGAAAGGAGATATCATTACTCAAGATTGGGGTTATCACTCTTACTACAAAAAGTTGGTAAACCAATGATGTGATTCAACATCAAAGGTATGATATATTTCATTGATTATTCTTAAGTGCAGCCTTGGTTATAAACCTGGGTTATATGTTGGGCATTATGACCCGTCCGGTGGTTAGCTGCCAGGACACTTTAAACTTATTGTATGCAGAGACAGGTTGAATAAAGCATGATGATAAATTATCCGGTGTTTATTAAACCGTCCTGGCTTTAAGACGATAAGTCGCCAGTATATGATGAGAAATTATCCGGTGTTTGTTAACCCGGCCTGGCTTTGGACTATCAGTCGCCAGTACATATTTGGATTGCGCCATTGGAATCATGCGCTTATAAATCATTGGGTTATATTATTCAAATAGCCAAACTTGGCTGAATTTTCATTATGATATTGAATGAATAAGGTTTTTCATACCAGATTATGTTATCTTTAATAGCCAACATGGCCGGATTTTTATTATGGTTATCAATGACCAATATTATAATTGAGGTTTTCAAAGTCGCTTTTAGCGCAATGGTTATCATATTATTAATGGATATGATTTATTCTACAAATTGAAGGAATAGTCCCGAGTCGCTGCAGGCTTACGACCCGTCACTTGGGGGCTACATTATTTAAGTTGAGATTATATCAAATATGCAAGTCTCATGTCGCTGCAAGCAGGCACCATGACACTTGGGGGCTAATGCAAAGTAATTTTCTGCTCATATTATTGAAGACCCGACTCATCACATTATAATGAGTCGGCCCTTGGGGGCTACCAATTGCTCCTGTCAACAGTTGAAGGTACAAAGCTTTTTATTCATTATATTGAAGAGTCCACTGCTCAGTTGGTAAAGCACAAGGCTCTTAACCTTGTGGACGTAGATTCAAGTCCCATGATGAGGGTTACATCATATGATGTTATTTTCATTGAAGTATATATTAAGTCCCAGCTCAATATTATCTTACTGAGCCGGCCCTTGGGGGCTACACATCATTGCTCAAATCTACATGATTATACCTACAAAGTCCCTGCTCATTATTGCATAATGGCCCGTCCCTTGGGGGCTACACTGGTTGAATTTTTTATGAGTATAAGACAATTACAAGTCCCAGGTTGCTGCAAGCATGACAACCCGGCACTTGGGGGCTACATAGTATGGAGTATTCAGTTTTTATTAGTCACTGGGATGAACAACATGGATTTCTTTAAAAGTGGCAGTATTTATATTGAAGCAAAGTCTTAAGCCACCACTTTGTTCTGCTTAAAGACTTGGGGGCTACAGTCTTTGGCAATGATAAAACTGGCAAGTTCTGCATCTTCAAATCGGTTGAATATCAGATGAGTATTTCAAGACCAATATTTCTTAAACCGGCGTTTTGGAAGCCAACTCAAGTGGATTATTCTTCACAATATTTTTTCTATAAGAAGCCAACATCAACAATTTGGGTATGAAGCTGGTTACTGACCCGGATTTTCTAGAAGGAGGAAATGACAAAGGACTTAGGAACGATCAGGTGTCGGTCTACAAGAATTCTTAACCCGGAGCACAATTTGCCAAATTTGTTCTGGTGTTTATTTTGCAGCATAAGTTTACCATGGATAAATCAAAGCTAAACTTGGGGGCTAATGTCGGGGATATACCCCGCGGTGTAAACCGGCCGGAAGTTAACCCGGCCGGTCTTGGCGGTTTATTTGAGACCCCGCTGACACTTGGCGGTTCACCGGCGACCCGTTTGGACCTGGCGGTTCACGACTCATTGGTAATCCGGCAGGCGGGTGTGAGGAGCGACAAGACCTGGTGGCCCAACGGGCGGGTCATGAAGGCCGGTTCATACTATGGTGGGCCGGTTTAAGAGGAAAGGCATAAGGAATATTTGTCTTACAAGGAGTTAAGACCTGGACTTATATCCGGTTTGCATTAGAGATAGACTAGTCCTAATCCTAATAGGACTCCACATGTAACCCGCCCCTTCAACATATATAAGGAGGGGCAGGGCTCCCCAAGGAGGGACAAGCTACAAGCAAGAAGAAACAATCTTAGGGCTAGACACAAAGAGGAGAGCCGGTTTACAGCGACTCCCTCGTGATGATAATGAGACCTAGCCTCAAACAGCATGTAGGGTTTTTACCGGATGATGTTTCCCAGGGCCCGAAGCTGTCTAAATCCCTGTCTTGTGTTGCGTCTCTCGATTCCGCTCAACCCCTCTCAAGCTACCACATAGATGCGTTAGCCTCATGACTAAGTCCTGACACTAAGGACATCTGCTGTGACAATTCCACGACAGGCTCAGTGCGGTAACTTGGTGGATTTCGGCGAGGTCGTGTAGCGCCCGTTTGCGCTGGTTGTTCGTAGAGAAGGTCTCGAAGATTGTTAGGATGTTGAAGTTGTTCCTCTCCGGAGAGTATTTCTCTGGAGCTGTGGTGAGGATGGCCTCTCCACTTTTTGGAACTTGTCGGAGTACCCAACATGCTCGGAGGGTATGGGTTGGGACTGTGCGTGGAGTGTCATGAATTGGGCAGGGCTTGTCCAGCAGTTCATCAAGAATGAACATGTGTCCCGTGAAGGGTTTATTTTTCCTGCCCATAGACTGGTGGTCGGGTGGCTCGCCAGGATGTATCCGTTTGGCCTGGGCCACACACTGCTTCAAGGCAGCGGGCTCTAGTTGAGTTTTCTGGGCCCTCCATGTGCTTTCCATCGCACAATACTTTTGTACTACTTGTGACAATTCTGTGAAACTTTGTATGTGGCGATGGTCGAGGGAGTTTAAAATTCCCTTGTCGGTGTAGTTACGAGGGCAAACCGAAACCACGTCGTCGTCCGAGCAGTCTTCGATCCTGTTTTTAACAAGTAGGAATCTGGCCCAAAAGTGGTAGACCATTTCCCGAGGCTGCTGCCTCACATACATCAGGTCGTATATGTTTGGAGGACCTGAGTTGCTTGGAGAATATACATTGTGGTGGGTGGGTGGATTAAATTTTGGATCCTGTCCCACATTTGTGTTCGGAGCTAGAACGGCTTTCGAGGCAACCGGTTCGAGTCCGGTTAGGCACAAGGGCTCCTGCAATCCTTCGCTTGAACCAGAGTCCGGAGGGCATAAGGTCCTGTTCGAAGGGGAAGTATCCGACTCTGGGGATTCGGAGACCCGAACATACTTGGTTTTCAATATGGGAAGGGAAGTGTCTTTGGCCGGTTCCTCAACGATCGCTACAAAGTGAGTGATCGGTGGGTGATTAATTTCCCTCTGGTCGGGCCTGAGCCCGATCCGATCATAGTCCGTTGAGACCCCAAGGACGGCAATGCGGTCCAACAGTTCATTTAAAGATGAAACATCTGTCGGATCCAACTTTTTGGAGTACTTAGGGCCGACGCGGGGACGGTGTCCGACGACCATGGGGGGAGTTGTGGGCTCGACGATCGTGTGCGCCCTTATGGTGAAGCGGCTGAACTGGAGAGTCTGGCCCGAAGCTAGGCACCCTCCAGAAGTGATATTGTTGTTGATGACTAGGCGAGCCATACATCGCTTTCTGCAGACAGCTTGGCAGAGCTCTCAATGAAAGCACCAATGTCGGTGTCAAAACCGGCAGATCTCGGGTAGGGGGGCCCAAGCTGTGCGTCCAAGGTTCAATGGTAACAGGAGACCAGGGGACACGGTGTTTACCCAGGTTCGGGCCCTCTTAAGGAAGGTAAAACCCTACTCCTACTTGATTATATTCGACGAGTATGAAGATTACAAGAGTTGATCTACCTCAAGATCGTAATGGTTAAACCCTATATGTCTAGCCTATGAGTATTCCAATTATGGTGGAGAAGATTACCTCAACGGACTAACCCCTCCAGTTTATATACACACTGGAGGGGCCTAGGGTTTGTACAAGGTCGGTTCATCGGGGAAGGAAGCTTCCGGATTCTAATCTTGCCGCCTACGTATTGAGAAGTCCCATCCAGACACGGAGAATAATCTTCAGCTTGATCTTGTACGGCCCATCCAACCCGGCCTATACTCCTGGGCCGGACACCTGAGGACCCCCAAATCCAGGACTTCCTCAGTGTTCATCCAACTCACTTGCTCATGAAGACCTAGGGGATTTGAGGAAGCCCATCGTTGGAGTATACAAGCCAAGTTCTATAATGAAAAATTCCCACTAGTATATGAAAGTGACAAAATAAGAGACTCTCTATCATGAAGATCATGGTGCTACTTTGAAGCACAAGTGTGGAAAAAGGATAGTAGCATTGCCCCGCCAATTCCATTTTCCCCCTAACTTCGCCCCGACCTCATCTTTATCCCTAAAATAAAACGGTGCTCAACTATACCCCTCTTCCGTTAGATGGCATTATGGAAATACTCCTCTGCATCGTTTCCGTCCAGTCAAAGGAGTTTGACTATCTTCGGGACTTTTTCTGGACAAGTATGTCCCTCCTTACAAGTGGGACCTGGCCGAATAGTTATCTATCTCACTCATCTTCTTCAACCTCCCGACGATCATAGGAGACAATAAGGCGGCAGAGCACCGGCGATTTGGAGCTCCGGGAGGGAGGCACGGCTGGGGCCTATCCATGTGTACGTCAGCAATGTTGTCTGTAAGCTCCTCCGCAGACAGTGAGGTAAGTCGATTTGGATTTTGGGTTGAAATTGGATTTGGGGATTTCTCATCTAGGGTTTCGTGGGATGGGCCATAATATGCGCCCTTTTGGATCGTAGGTAGATGGCTGCGGGATTGTGCAGTTCCAATCCAAGTTTTTCATTCCCAATCCAATTTTCCACGGCCTTGAGGAGTGCTTGAAGCATCGTTGCCCGGGGCATGGGCTAATTCCTGCTCGCCATGTTTCTTGGGGTGGAGCAAGCACGGGAAGAAGGTTTTTGGGTTGTCCACATGATGTAATTGATCTGACCTAAAAACATCAGTTGGTACTCTATTTTTGTTGATTTATTGCAAAGTTATGAATTTCACCTAATTGTGTGAACTCTGATTTCACAACTTCCTGATGAGTGCGATTGGGTTGTTTGGATTGACCCCCCTCCCACTGAGCTAGTGGGGCAAGCTTTTGAGGAGCTCCATGGTGGCCTTGAACGTAGTTGGATCAAAGCTAGTAGGATGGAGAGGAAGGTTATGGATCTAAACAATGAAAACAAGAACATGCAATTGAAGTTAAAGAAAAGGAATGAACTGATGGAAACAATGGGGTTTCTCTTTGTTCTTGGCATCAACATTGTGGCTAGTTTAGTTTCTATTTGGTCTAAGCAAGCCAATTAAGTGGCAGTGTGTGTGCTATATTTCTGCTAGTGTGTTGTAGATGTAATGTTGTGAACTTGAGCAGATGTCATTCTATCATTTGTGCACTGTTGGAGCTACTTTCTGTTGGCAATGCAAAATTTGTGTTAAAATTGTCACCAATGCTTTAATTTGGTATTGCCAGCAATGTTGCCTAGTACTAACAAAACAGGTGTGGTCCAGTGTTGAGCACAGAATGACAGCAAAAGGTGCAATTTTGAGCACCTAGCAAGATATTTAGGGGCAAAAGTGAGCAATTAGAAGATAGCTGGGGGCAACATGATCAATTCAGTTTGCCCATCTTGCTCCTTGTGTTGGCTGCAGGATTAGCAGCCTTGCTCCTTGTGCTTACAGTTGGTTGCATGCCATCTTTCTCCTTCTTCTGTGGTGAACCCCACTTTGTACCTCCTGTAGCTGGCCTTTTGAAATTCTTCCTTGGGCAGAGAAACATGAACACAATCAAGACCAGTCAGCAAAAAATAGCTACATAATTGATGCATGTACATGCAGTACAATATATTGCATACCTACCAAGATCAATATCAACAGCCTTAGAGGAAGTAGCAGGTGGAGTAGAGCCAGGAGCAGCAGGAGAGCTAGTAGCAGGTGGAGGAGAACTAGCAGCAGCAGGTGGAGGAGAGCTAGTAGCAGTTGGAGGAAAGCTAGGAGCTTTTGTTCCTTCTTCTGGAGCTTCAGTTTGGGCAGTTGCTTGAGCAGATTCTGGAGCTTCTGTTCCAGCATTATCAGCACCCCAATGCTCATCTTCTCCAAAAGCAGGATCAATGGGCTCTTTCTAATGGGTCCCACGGTGTCCTAGTCTTCCACAACAAGAGCACTTATTTCTCTGCCTCCTAGGCCTTTTCCTTCAGACTGTGCCCTTATCCTAGTCTTCCTTGGTCTGCCAGGAGGTTTGTGTTGCACAGGTGCAGAGAGTTTAAACCCAGGTTCAACAATGTCCCACTGTTGTTTTCCCTCCATTGCAGGCAAATTTTTAGCATAAGTGAGATTGAATCGTTTAACAGAGTAAAATTCATGCACATACTGATCTATCTCACTTATTGGACCTCTCATTGAAGTAATGAAGAAGAGAGCATGTATGCAAGGCTATCCAGTAATTTGCCACTTTCTAGAACTACATGTCATTGCTTGCAGATCCATAGGATACCTCCACTCCCTTTTCTCTTTGTCAATTGCAGTTACCTCTGCCCGAAATGTACTTCTCTTCACAATATTCATGTCCAAGCCCTTGGACTTTAGCAACAGCATTTTCATCACTTTAGGGACTATGATATGCCCTACATAAGTAGCAGCAACAATGCTCTGCCTCAGGCTAAATTTCTCCATCAAATATTGCCTGATCTTGTCAAACAGATCTACAATGTGCAATCCTTTCCATTTTCTTATCTTGGAATAAATGACTCTATAAGGTTATTGTTCACATAATCTAACTTACAAAACTCATTGAAAAGTGCCCTGGACCATATCTTGGTGTGATGGTCATCTAAATACTCTTTCAGATCAGGCTTGCCATACAACTGCTTCAGATGGTAGTTATGCTTTTTACTGCTATAAGTTAGGGAACAGGGCTGTCGGTGTCAAAACCGACGGATCTCGGGTAGGGGGTCCCGATCTGTGCGTCTAGGCTGATGGTAACAGGAAGCAAGGGACATAGATGTTTACCTAGGTTCGGGCCCTCACGATGGAGGTAAAACCCTACTTCCTGCTTGATTAATATTGAAGATATGGGTAGTACAAGAGTAGACCTACCACGAGATCGTAGAGGCTAAACCCTAAGAGCTAGTCTATGATGGTATGATTGTAATTGTGCTCGGCCTTCTAAGGACGAACCTCTCCGATTTATATAGACACCGGAGAGGGCTAGGGTTTACATGGAGTCGGTTACAAGGAAGGAAACACAATATCCGGATCGCCAAGCTTGCCTTCCACGCCAAGGAGAGTCCCATCCGGACACGGGCCGAAGTCTTGAGTCTTGTATCTTCACACTTCAATAGTTTGGACGATGTATACAGTCCGGCTGTCTGGATACCCCTTTATCCAGGACTCCCTTAGTAGCCCCTGAACCAGGCTTCAATGACGATGAGTCCGGCGCGCAATCTTGTCTTCGGCATTGCAGGGCGGGTTCCATCTTCGAATACTCCAAAGTAATTATCGAACACTCAAACCATGTCCGAATCTGCAAGATGATCTTCACATACCATTGTAGGGAACATAGCATAAATCTGATCCGCTGTCGATCTTCGTACGCCGTGCCTTCGCATCGTGGCCTGGTCCAATGCGAACCGGTGTTTCTTACCCCACCTCGACTCGTGTTACGAGGCGGTTTTATTGGCACGTCCCATCGATGCAGAGATCGTGTTCCTCTTATTACAGGATTTTCCATTAATATGGGCGTGCGTGACCCCACGACGGCCGTTGGTATAACTCCGTGTGTTTTTAGATAAGCCTCAAACGGTCACACCGAGGACTCTTGATATTCACCCTCTTTATAAAGGGGTCGAGGCCTATGCCTCCTTTCCACCTTCCTCGCGCCTTCTCGCATCTCGAGTTCTAACACCCAAAACCTAAGCTCCAACCCCCCAGATCCTCCAATATGTCCGGATCTGACCCTCAAGGTCGGTGGGTGGCCTCCTCGATTCAAAAGGAAGACATTGCGAAGCTTAGGGAGGTCGGATACCTGACCACCGACATCCAGCACAGGCTTCCTGCTCCAGGGCAGGTCATCCCTACACCGGAGCCCAATGAATGTGTCGTTTTTGTCCCTCACTGTAGAATCGCATTCGGGAGCTTCTTGAGAGGGATATTAACATCGTCAGCATAATGCAAGTGATGTTAATCCGACGGATGTTGTCGTGCCAACGCCGGCCTCTCCGGATGTGGGAGCTCAATCCGGAGGGTCCGCAGACTGTCAAGCACTTCTTCGGCTTGAAGCTCGAAGGGATGTGCAAATTATTCTTTGGACAGAAAGTAGAGTGTCCGAACACCACCGAGGATGCGGGCCTAAGCTGCAATCGTGCAGATATCAAAGTAAGTAACCTTGATACCGGACACCTTGTTTTGTATCTGTCATAATTGTTTATTCTGAAAATCATCCGTGGCCAGGAATGGCTTAGCAAGGCGGAGAGAATCAGGTGTCCGGCGCCACTTCCCGAAGGCTCGCTTGGTCCCACCATGGCCAAGATGCTGGACCGGGTACTCAGCAGAATGCCCTCAGGGAAGGACAAGGGGAAGAACGAAGAAACCGAACTCCACACGCTACGCATCCGAACCGGGGGAATTGTTACCTCCCCTGAGGAGGATAGTCGGGAAAAGGAGGCTAAGGCCTCTTCCCCGCGCGGGAAGAAGAGGGCTGCCTCCGAAGACTTGGAGGCGGAGATGCCCAAACCAGGGAAAAAGGTATCCCCTGGGGGCCCTGCCCCGACTGGCACCCTCACCGCGTCATGCCCACCAACAGGCCAACCCTCCACCGAGTTGTAAGTCAATCTTCAATTTGAAGGTACTGTGTTTCTCCTAGATCAATAACCAGGATTCGACTTTTGGCAGTCTGGCTAGCAGCTCTTCTCAACAGGGTTCGTCTTTGGGGGACCTTCCTCCGGAGATGATGGAGAGCGAGACACCACCCGCCTCTCCGACTCATGAAGCGGGCGACACCGAGGTGTCATCACGGAGGAGTCCGGATCTGCCGAAGCCGGAAGTCAATACGTCAGCCGCCCTGAGTCCGGAGCGTTTGGCTCACACAAGGGGCGATGTGAAGGGTCCGGCACAGTTCAATGTCCGGCCGGACGTACTGACGGGCTTACTGGAGCAAGTTGCGCTCTCAGAGGAGCATCGCTCATTAATGAGCACGGTGCTCAAGAAGATTTCATCCGCTACAACCGGTTTGAATGAAGCATTTACAAGCCTGCTCAGGGGCTTTGAGGTATGTAGTGAAGAATACACTATTTCTTTAGTTGTGAGGCACGCGCTAGGTGTGCTCCATATAGATAGTAGCCCCTGAGACTCTGGTTGCCCGCCCTAGGCGGCAAACGGGGGATCATAAATCAATGATTGCATTGTAAATACGTGCAGGTACCTGTGGGTCCGGCCGCGGACCAGTCTGTGGAAGTTGCCGAACTCACGAGGCAAATTGGATCGATTGATGCCGATATCACGCTGGTGAATGAGCGGCTGGATAAATCACAAGGTATGTGCTCCGCCTTCCTTTGTATAGGGAAATATGAAGGCGGCATGATATTAATGCAATATGTTTGGACTGCAGATGGTGCTGCTGCCGTGGAGGCCCTGAGGGCGGAACTTGCTCAAGCCAAGGAACAAGTTCAGGTGAGCAATGCGGCTACCCTAAAGGAGGCCGAGGAATTGAGAGCCGAACATGCTGCTCATCGCCGAAGCGAGGAAAAGATAGCTGAAATGGTTGTTGAGTTAAAAAATGCCACTGACCGGTATAAGCTCCTGAAGAAGGAGCATAAGAATAGTGCGGCAGATCTGGACAAGTCACTTAATGTCACAAAGGAAATACAGATCGAGCTCAGGGGTGCACGGGAGGAGCTTCAACAGGCCGGTAAAATCGCGGCTGGGGGCTCCTACTTGCTGCGGACGAAGTTTGTCGATCCAAAGTACGCTCCCCTGGATGGACGCTGGAGTCCTGCGGACGCGTATGCGGATTTGGCAAAGAGTACGGTTGACGCTGCCAAGTTCTTCGATGGTCAGGGTGGTAAGGAAGTGGAGAAGCTTTTCTGGTCGCAATTCAATGCTCACACTCACCCGGTGCCGTTAAGTGACAAGATGGCTGCTATAGCGGAGCTTCACAGGCTGTCCGGACTTGCAATGCAGTCTGTAATAGACTATCTTTGGCCGAAGGGGCCTAAGCCGGACAGTTACTTTGGTTTGGTGCAGCAATTCCTTGGTGCCGTGCCTCGGATTGATGCCATGAGAAGGTCGGCGTGCATAGAGGGTGCGCGGATGGCCCTTGCCCGCGTTAAAGCCTATTGGACGGATATGGAGGCCACCATTATAGCGACCCAGGATCCGGCGGGGGGCCAATATCCGGCCGAGCACTACTTGGCGCAGGTCACAGAAGATGCCCGCCTAATAGAGGCGCAGTGCTCGAAGAATATCTTGTTCGAGTGATGAATTGAACCATTGTAAAAACAATGTTTATTTTGATTATGAGGCT